>NC_058376.1:134679573-134897073 GCF_018350175.1 Felis catus
TGGGTTTGCTGAAGCCAGAGCTTGGCATTTTCATGCCTGTCCCACACCTTGTCTCAGCCAGGAGACATTGACGTCTAATTACATGCTCTTAGCAGTCACTGTTGTACCTCCTCTCTGTCTCCCTCAGCTGAGTGATACGTCCCTTCCACCATACTTTCCCAGCATCTTAGATGTATTTCTGTTGGAGATTTACAGGGCATTGTATTTATTCACTTATGTTGGGAGGCTGGCAGGATGGAGGAAAGTGTGCAGGCTTTGAGGTCAGACTCAGGCTCTGGTAGATTACCTGAATGGCCCCAATTCTTCACCCTTTCGCCATATGACTTGGCAGTTCACTTAAAGCTAGAGTATATTCCTCTGACTTCCCTGGGTTTGTTCATATAGCTTTCTTTGGCCAGCGGAGTCTAGCATAGATGATTCAACCAAGTTTGAAAGGTGCTTGCACACCCGGAGTTGCCCTTCTGGGTATATGCCATGCTCATAAGAACAATATACCCAAGGTAGCCTGATGTTCCCAGAAAGATGACAGATACTGGGAGCAGAGGCACTCTGAATCAAGCCCAACCTGGACCAAATGGCCCAAAGCTGACCTACAGATCACTCACTGAGAATAAATGAATGTAAATTTAAGCTACTGATATTTGGGGGTGGTTTGTTGGCAACATTTTTGTGGCAATACATAGATAGACAGGGGTTCAAATCTGATCTCTAAAACTCATAAGCTGTGGTTTTGAGATATAACCAGCCTTTCTGATGGTCTCACATTTAAATGGAGTTAGTAGTAGTTAATCTTTAGGATCACCATTAAGTATTTAAAATGCCAAGCATGGGGCCTTAAAATCTCCTCTATGGCTACTGACCCATAGTACATATCCAGGAAATGTGTGATGGGTGCATGAATGGAGACTTAAAGAGTGATTAATGGTGAGACACGTCACATCGTGGGATTCAAGGGCTTGTTTACAATATTGCAACTATAGAATGAACCTATAGAAGTTTTCTAGGGATGTCAACCTCTCTTAATTTCTGAGGGATGAGAAGACTTCCCTATACTTTGAGCATACTATGAGAAAGTAGTTCTGTGTCATCTTGAGGCCTCTTTCACCTGTCATCTGCTGATCCTAGGATCCTCATTTTCTGAGAATTTGTTTCTTTCCACATGTCTGTGTCTGTCTGATCCTGCTCCTTGTTATGATATCTATGGCATGACTCCTCCTCTATCATATGGCCTTGCAGTTATTGAATACTTACTGTGTGTCAGATACTGTCTACAGCACTGTATTGTTATTCTCTCATTCAGTCCTCACGATCTCATCCAAAGATTTCCCATAGTATAGAGGAGGAAATTGAGGCTTGGAGAGGAGTAGGTCACACAGCCAGTAAATAGTAGAGGCAATATTCTACCCAACATCTGACCCCTAAACCCTTGCTTTTACTTTTACTTCATGCTATACTATAGATGAGTAGCTTTTCTAAAAAAATAAATAGTTACCAGAAACTCCAGAGTTACCCTATAGGAATTATCAAGTGAGTCTGAGTGGAGATGTTGTCTGCAGAGGACAGGGTGTGTGACATTACACAAGAACCCTGACTACAAGTTTGCTGGGGGTCCTGTTTGCAATTCAGATGCATATGACTTTTTTTTTTTAATGTCTGAAAGTGGTTTGTGAGTTACCCGCTATTTTGTTGAGCTTCAATGTCATTTGCCATTGAATCTCAGGAAAGGTGCTGGGTGGCCTGCCTGTTCATCCTCTGGGCTAATTGTAATGGGCAGTTGTGATTCCAGACCCGCTATCATCTCAGAAAGGTCACAGATTTTTCCTAATTAATGTTTATAACTCTCCCTGGTACCCTGAGAAGGAAGCAGAAAGACTTGCCAATTGCACTGTGATTTTCTTCCCACTGATTGATAATGGACTCTTGGGATCATCTAAACCCCATCCTTGGCCTGAATGTGTGGTTGACCCTCATGTGTGGTGGGTTAACTTGGGCACCGGATACAACTGCAGGTTTGATGACTTCTTCACAGTTGTCACCAATGGCCCCGGCCCCCGCCTAGGATTTTATCTTGTTCTTTTGCTCTTGCATGAAGAGATCTAGGATGCAAAGTTAGACTATCTTCTTCCTACCCATTGTTTATTACTATTATTTTTTAATCTTTATTTATTTTTGAGAGAGAGAGACAGAGTGTGAGTGTGTGGGGGGGGAACAGATAGAGAGGGCGACACAGGATCCAAAGCAGGCTCCAGGCTCTGAGCTGTCAGCACAGAGCCTGATGCAGGGCTCGAACTCACGAACCATAAGATCATGTTCTGAGCCAAAGTTGGACGCTTAACTGACTGAGTCACCCAGGCACCCCTGTTTATTGTTTTATTTTTACCACATTGAACTGATTGGGAACACCATCAGTGAACCTGATGTCACTGAATTCCTGCTTTCCCAAAGGTGAGACTTTTTCTGAACAAGTCAAGTAACTTGGAAACAATACTATTGATTACCTCAAATAAGCCCCCCTACCATTTTGCTAACAGAACTCCAACTTTGTTCATATAATTGCCTTTCAGGTGACATTATCCCCACCTTGGGGGGTAATCCTGATTATTCTAAGCCATGTGTGGTTTTCTCTTTGCCCTAGACGGTTAATGGTGTGCAGTGGGCAGGTGACCCAGTTTTGTTTATTGATATCTGAGGAGAAGTCTTTTGGTGCAGAGACATTTGGGAAAATGTTTCCTCACTCTGAAAGAGGAAACATCAGGAAGAAATGGCCTTTTCTGGCTGGTTATTGTCCAGCGTGCAAGCAGAACCTAAATTGTGGTAGCATTCTTTTTTTTTTATTATTATTATTATTTTTTTTTTATTTTTTTCAACGTTTATTTATTTTTGGGACAGAGGGAGACAGAGCATGAATGGGGGAGGGGCAGAGAGAGAGGGAGACACAGAATCGAAACAGGCTCCAGGCTCTGAGCCATCAGCCCAGAGCCTGACGCGGGGCTCGAACTCACGGACGGCGAGATCGTGACCTGGCTGAAGTCGGACGCTTAACCGACTGCGCCACCCAGGCGCCCCTGTGGTAGCTTTCTTATGACCAACTTTCTTGTGGAAGCCCATTGAGGAAAAGAAATAAGCTAAGGGTGGTAGGGCAGAAAAAAGTTGGTCCTTGATAGTTTCACTGAGTCTCTGATTGGACCATCACCGAGCCATCTTCCTTTGGCACTTGTGGTATGTGAAATAGTAAAATGTCTTCGTTGCTTAAACCATTTAAAGCTGAGTGTTTTGTTAAGTGCAGCTAAAAACATCGTCATGATAAAAAAAAAGTTCTTTGTAACAATATGAAAATTCCAAGTAGATTTTAGGATTGCACTGGCTGCCTTAGCTGTTCTATAGCTGTTCTCTCCTTGTTTCATTGCTCTTTGACTCTGGTTCATTTAGAGGCTTCTGAGTGAGTTTCTCTTGCATTCCATTCAACACTGGCCCACTTTGCAGTCTAAGCTCCCAAGCATGGTGCTTACTGGTATGATGCAGCAGGGATGTATAACCCACATGGAGACATAATAGACAACTTTCTAAAAATCCTTTGTCTACTCTGAGCACTTATGAGCAGTGGCAGGGCATATAATGGGATAATCCAGGGAAGCAGATTTGCTTTACTTCCACTCAGCCACTTACTAGCGATGTGACCTTGGATTATGTTATATAAATTCTGAGCCATGATTTTCTCATGTATAAAATGGAATCTTAAACACCCTCCATGTAAGGTGGCTATAAAGGTTAGATCTAATAAATGCCTGGCCTTTGCCTGCCCTTCCAATCTACTTCTGTTCCAGCCACTCTAACCCCTTTCCAAGTCTTCCAAAGTGCTTTGCCTTCTCTCACCACAGGACCCTTGCACATGCTGTTTTCTCTGTGAGGGATGCTCTTTCCTCACTCTCTCATCCCTCACTTTCTGGTGAACTCCTATTCACCCATCATGCTCTCAGCTCAGGTGTCCCTTTCTTTGCTGAGTCTCCTCCATAGATCATCTTTCTTTGTTGTTCTCATGAAACCAAATTCCTTTCAGAGCTTTTATCACAGGTCCTAGTTATTTTTTATTATTTCTTTCTTACTATCTTATTACTGTGATTTTTGGTGTATGTTGGTTTTCCCCAGTAGCTTGAAGTTCCAAGAAATCAGGGATCATGTCTCATGTTGCTATCTGTTGTATCCCCGAGTGGCTGGATCAGTGCTATTCCTAGAATAGTATTCAACAAAATTTGTTGAATGAATGCATGAATATGCAAATTTCTGATATTTAGCAGGGGCTCAGTAAATCGTAACTGCCATTGTTAGCGTGTTCTCTTATCAGACTTTCCAGCCATTTCATATTTCCTTATGTTCTTTTGAATGGAATCCAGAGTATTTCATCACTAAGTTGCCCTTTACATATGGTACAAAGGAGCAGATGGTAGAGTATCGTCAGAAATCCCAAAGGACTTTACTCTTCTGAGCCTCAGTTTCTTCATTTATGCACGAGTTAGAGCCTTACTTTTCTGGCATTCTTAACACTTTCAGCTGTAGGGCAAGTCACAGGGGGAATATGGTCATCTTCCTGGTTCACTGATTTTACCTGAATATTTGGGGAAAGCCAAGCCTATATGATTAATTAATAAAACAAAAAGGCTTTCTTGAATCAAAATGCAAAATGTGCACACATTTTAAGGTAAAGGAATCTACCCCCAGATTCCTTGGTGATATGCATTTGTGTGTCAGAATCACCCAGGCTCTGTCCCCAGGGATTTGGTTTTAACTGGCCAGAGTGAAGCATCTATCTATCTATCTATATATGTATATGTATATATTGAAAAGCTCTCTGTGGGTCCCTATGTGCAGGCAGGACAAAGACTACTGCTCCAGTGTACTTTGGTGAAAAAATGGGACTTGGTGCCCTGGATGAATTCAAAGGTCCTTTGTAGTTCTTACCTTTTCTCTGCAGGTCTTTTCAAATGATCTTGCAGTTCCAAAATTCCAGTTCTTGGTCTTTCAGGAGCTACTTTTGGCTCTTCCCCATGGGAGGGTGTTCACCAGCAACCCAGGCAATAAACTCATGGGGATTTTCAAGGGTGTTTGAAAACCATCCTGTGGCCCCTGTTGATAAGCCTGCCTCTATGTTTTCAGAGAAGAAAAATGCATGAGTTACCCAATTGTCTCCCATCTGGCTAGTGACTGGATTTCATTGAACAGGAGTCTGACCCATTGCCTGGGTCTTTGTTACCTTGTGGGCTGCACAGCAAAGAATGTGAAGGCTTCTCTCTCAATAAGCCATCTCCGTGCACTGCCTTTTCCGCAGGCACATCTAGAGATCTTAACGCTTAGCATACAGGGGTGCTATGAAAATCAAATGTGTTTTATTTATAAGTCCCTGCGCTCCCCCTTCCAACCTCCCAAAGAAAAAAAAATTGCAAGCAGCAAATGCAAATAATTTTTCAAATCGATCGTTTTATGAAAATGCCTGTTTTTATTCTATCTTTTTTAAGGACAAGAGAATCACATAAATGACAATTCCAGAAACCGTAGATTTATGACTTTTTTACTTTCCAAATATGTTGGCACGGAGTAAAAAAAAAAATAAAATTTTGTAATTTCGGGAAGAGAATAATGTACTTTTTTATTAAAATGGAAATGACACACTACTGCATATCTAAGTTGATTTAGTGTTTTTATTAGTTATATAACTGTTTTAATACCTCACTAACTATTGCATTCTCCCTTAAGGTTTCCATTGTTCACATACCCTAGAAACAAATTGATAATTCTGAAAAAATAAAGTATTTCTTGGTTGTTTGCTAACAGCAGAATAGCAATCAGTCACCACAGGGTTACTACAATGGGCATCATTATATCTGGATCCTTATCAATTTCACTATACGGGTAAGTATTATTGCTGTATACCGGAACTCCTTTGGTGTTATTGCTTAATTTTAATTGTGATTGTAAAATGTGAACAATGTGGATCTTTAAACCACAATTAAACACCTGCTATACTTGTTGTCTGTTGGCGTTTAAAGATATATTGAGTATTTAAAAACTGCTGATTCAGATATTACATTGAGCATAAAAATAGATTTAATTTGAGAACAAATGTTTGCTTAAGGAGGAAGTTCCAGGAAAGTTTTCGGAAGTCAGATAGGTGAATCCAAATCTTAGTTTGATAGGAAAACAGAGACCCGATAGCAAGTGTACTCGTGGAGCAGGATGTTCTATGGCCTCCGCCTGCCGGTCTCCTGCCAATTTCCTTCAGCAATAGGGATCCGACTCTCTGTCCCATTGACAACTTGTTAATGAAGAACCTCCATACAGGAAGCACCTGCCCGATGTTGATGAGATATTAATAGAAGAAATAACAGAGTTACAGAGGCGCAAGGGAGGGTGGTGAGGAGAAGGGGGAAGGATATCTGCTTTCAGCCCCAGGTCCCTGCCCAAATCAAATGTGAAAAATAGATGCTTCTGGCTGTGGGGGCTTAAATCCTGCAGATGGAGGGCGATTTGAAGTTTCCTGAAATCCACGTTCAGAGCGAGTATTGGTCCCCGAGCTGGGTCTGCGGCCTGCAAACTGAAGTTTTTCTTTCCTTTCTTTTTTTCCGATAGGTCAGTGGATAGCTCCTTCACCTCCATCATCATAATTAACCATTTCCATGGTGCCTGCACAACACTGTACTCAGTTCTGAGTTTCCAATATCATTGAAAACAACATCATTTGCCTAAGCTCAGATATGCTTCAGTGTCTTTGGAAAAGAGCATTTCTTGTTTTAATTTCCCAGCAGTGTTTTTATAGACAGCAAAAAAGGGAGTAGTCTGGGTGGGACAGTGGGGACCATAAATGAATCTTCCCTTGGAGAAATAGGACCACAGGTTGGATGTGAGGAGCAGGAAAGAATAAAATATACTGGGTTATACTCATCTAAGCTTAATTCTTTACTTACAAAAAATCAAATCAAAATAGATTTGCAAATCCCAACTTTCCATTTCAAGTAAACAAATTCTGATGGTGCGTGAGGGAGCTGCTCAGCTATGTGGGAAGGTTCATATGGAAAGATTAAACTTTTTGCAAAGACCGCAGAGCCTGTAGCTGAGAGGCGGATGCATGATGAGACATGACGAGGGGGAAGTACGCCTCTCTGGGAATTGAATCTGGAGTAAGGTGCCCAGGTAAATTCCATATAAGTCTATAAGTTAGAATGTCTTACTCACATATGTTGTAAAACCCTTCTCTCCAAAGCTCTGTCTCATTGCTGTGACACACTGATGAGAAGCAAGCCAGCCTTAACAAATAATCCTGGTGTACAGTGAGAATCACTTGAGCACCCAGAAGAGGGGATCACCTAAAAAAGAAACTAAATCTCTCTTTTCACAAGGGCAAGTCATTCTCCCTCCCTGTGTCTCTCTGCTCTCACCAGCACAAAGGAAGCAATATCCTCCCAGGCTGAAGTCCTTGTGAAACTCTAGATCTGAACTGAGGGCAAGCAAGGAACTGTCCCCAGGAAATTTTTGTTTTCTTTCTCCAAAATCGTACAGCCTGAATTCTGCTTCTGCTTTGGTACACAGGAATACAGGGGTGAAGCTGGGGGATGGGTAGAAAGGGGAGAAGAATGTGGACATTAAAGTGTCCACAGGTATATTCTGCTTTATAATGATAGCTCGAAACCTAGTCACTTTAAAACCGAATTTGAAATAAGAATTGTTCCTCTTGGGTCTCGTTTTAAGGGACCCTTAGATATGATACTTGTGCCCAATGAAGACACATAGTAGATGCTCAGTGAATAATGTTGAATGGGTGAATAGATACAGAGCAGGACCATACAATGGATCATGACAGGAGTTGATATATAAAGACATTCTAATTCACCAGCCAACCTTGCACACTAAAGGAGAAAAATAGTTAATATCTTTGATTATGAGGGCATATTAATGAAGGTAACATCAGCTGCTCTAATATACAAACTCCCAAATCTCAATGGCATACCCCCATGCTGGATTTCACTCTCACTTAGTGTCTAGAGTGAGTGTCCCTGATTGGGGAGAGTCTCTTCCGAGCTCTGGTTCAGGGACCCCGGCTCTTCCAGTCCATGGCTCCTAGAGCTTCAGCACGTGGCTTCCAAGGTTGCTGGAGGAGGAAGAGAGTATGAAGGACCAGGCATAGGAGGTTTCTGGGGGGCAGGCCAGGAGGTGCGACCTTCATCTCTTCTATCCACCGTCATCCAGAACTCAGTCCCGTGGCCACACCTAACTGCAAGGAGGAATGAAACTCACCCAAGAAGAGAAAACAGTTTGGTAAACAGAGGAGAATTGTTCCGATGGGTTTGGAAGCATGCCTAGGCTCTTCCGCCTGCTGAAGGAAAATAAAATATGCAGAACAGTGTGGATAATCTTTGGTATGGATGGGAACATGAAATGTTTCCTGCTTGTGGTAGGAACCTTGAAATGGCCAGAGTGTCTCAGACTCTAAGCAGGAGGGGAAATGGAGGATGACTTCTGTTTGGATGGATGGATGCTTTTGTTTTGGGAATCTCTGCGGATCTAAGCGTATGCCCCTGTTAGACAGGTTCACACTCTCTCTAGTGTGCTAGGGTGCTAGTGTTAGTATTGTGATCTGAATTAACTGTTAATATGTCCCTGGAGACCAAATCACCTGTATCCCAAGGACTGGCCTTTCCTTGACAATGCGGTGATAAATATAGGTCAGTGAAACTGACTTGATATGCAAGCTCGGCTCATGTCATAAAACCCATGTAATTTATTGATATGTTCTTATCCACCCCCCTAAAAAATTGTTAGGAATTTTGTGTTTCTTGTATGTATGACTTTTTCTCAAGCACAGTACCCAGAATGAAAAGGAAAGAGAGTTTGTCTGGTGTCCTGAGGGGCTTGCCAGCACACTTTTTAGACCCTTGCTCGTTCGTGTTGTTACCTGACTGGTGCCAGTTCTTGAATGTTACGGGTATATGACAAGTCCAGATTTTGACAGAAAATATGCAGAAGCTTTTAAAGGAATTTGAGCATATTTTTTTGGTATGTTGAATATAATAATAAAAAGTGCGGCCTTATATTTTGTGCATCCTGAGTATAAAAGTGAAACGAAGAAACAATTCATTATTTTACAAAAGGATGGGTCTGGACTGGATTGGAAACAGAAAAATAAAGTGTTTCATTGCTAGGGACGGTCTGAGAAACACAGCTTTAGATCGCTGTCTTGGGTTCTATGAGGTGGGTTACTGTGAGTGTCAAAAGCTGCATATACGAAACTATTGCTCTACAAATGGACTGCATTTTCCTCACTGATGCGTTGATTAAGCTGATACAGTCCCAGAAAGACCCTGCCTTTTCTGCCCCTCTGGAATGTTTGAGAAAAAGCGAGAGCAGGATAGACAGCACAACAGAGTGTGTTTTTCAAAACCACTGTTTACTCTCCCAAAGGGCTGGCCTGTGTTCTGACGGATCTGTGGTACAGAGGCTTACTGGATGTTTAATCAGGGCACAGACACAACAGAGGGTTGGTCCTTGAGGGACCAGTCCTCATTGCCTTCCAGTCCTCAACTCACTTGTGGAGTTTGCGTTTCATCCCCAACATGGAATGTCTTGAGCAAAGGGGCAGGAAAGTAATATTTTCAGAAAATCAGACTTGTGCACATGTAGAGCATGGGTTCGACTAGGAAAAGCATAGTAGGCCCCTGGGACAATGACTTTGATCATCTGATGTATCATTTTTTCTTTTTTTTTTTTTTAATTTTTTTTTTCAACGTTTATTTATTTTTGGGACAGAGAGAGACAGAGCATGAACGGGGGAGGGGCAGAGAGAGAGGGAGACACAGAATCGGAAACAGGCTCCAGGCTCCGAGCCATCAGCCCAGAGCCTGACGTGGGGCTCGAACTCCCGGACCGCGAGATCGTGACCTGGCTGAAGTCGGACGCTTAACCGACTGCGCCACCCAGGCGCCCCAATTTTTTCAAATGGATCACTGGAATAACCTTGATCTTGGTATTACCATGGTGGCCTACGTGAGAACCCCGGTGTGGTAGGCCCCATTCCCTATTCCACTGAATAGGGTGCTGGTGCTAGACTACTGTAGGAGCATCCATTGGACTCCCACGTACAGTTAAAGAAAAACTCTTTTTATCACACTCCTAGAACAGCAAAGGATTTCTTGACAAGAACGAAACCCCTATTAATGAATAAACTACATGCAGGTTTTGAACAGTAACTTACATATATTACTAAAAGTATGGATAAAAGTTTCACTGCATAACTGTGGTAAGTTCTGAATTGTAAGAGATGTATTAGATACACCGACACAGGTAGAGAGGAGACGCTTCTCCTGCCCGAATCTGACGGGAGTCCTTTCTTCGAGGCCATCTTTGCTACTTCGTGGCCCTCTGGCTGCTCTCCATTACTAATGCTGTTTGTCACGTATTTATTGAGCTCCTATTAGTGGTAGACATCATGTGGGGCACGGAAAACACAAAGATTAGTCAGATGTATCTCTGCCTTTTTAACATTTATATCTAAGTCTTGAATTGGCCGCTACACGGCTTTGGTCAAAGTGCAGTTCAAATAATTGATATGTGAAAACCAAAATATTTTCTAGCTTTATTTATGCAGATTCTCTAAGTTATAGCTCTGTATCTCATTAGGTCAGCCAAATGCTACATATCTGGATATATTGCCTATATATGATACCATAATGTGGACTTAGCTTTTTAGTAAGCAGTAACACTAAAAACCTAGAAACACAAAGAACATAAATAAAACTTCGGTAAAACTTGTGTTGAAGGCTTTGACTACACTATCTAGTGTCCCTATACAGGAGTCTCTAAAATATATTCTTCATATAGCTCAGTGCTAGTTAAAAATTTCTCTCTTCTGGTATTTTTGCCTATTAGAAATAGGATTTATGCAAGTTGTAAACTTTGCTTTCTTGCTTTGGCTACCAGGATGCTCAGGACTAGGTTTTCTGGTACAGGTACCTTCCTTCTTTTCTTTTTTTTTTTTTTAATTTTTTTTTCAACGTTTATTTATTTTTGGGACAGAGAGAGACAGAGCATGAACGGGGGAGGGGCAGAGAGAGAGGGAGACACAGAATCGGAAACAGGCTCCAGGCTCCGAGCCATCAGCCCAGAGCCTGACGCGGGGCTCGAACTCCCGGACCACGAGATCGTGACCTGGCTGAAGTCGGGCGCTTAACCGACTGCGCCACCCAGGCGCCCCCCTTCCTTCTTTTCTTTATGACACTTTTCCACCCAGAAAATACTTTTGCCTGTATCTTTTAGTGAAGCCACTTCAAATTCTTAAATAAAACATAGGAAAAATATAACAAACACATAAATCTATTATAATTTGTCTTATTTATAGTTATTGGGAAATTTCTTTAATGACAGAACTATTCTCCCACCCACCCTAAACCAGGAGGATCATTTCTCCAATGCAGTAGTGTTTCAAGATCCATTCTTCTTTTTTTTTTTTTTAACTTTATTTATTTATTTTGAGAGACAGAGAGAGTGAGCAGGCTAGGGGCAGAAAGAGAGGGAGAGAGGATCTTAAGCAGGCTTCTCACTGTCAGTGCAGAGACAAATGTGGGGCTCCAACTCATAAACCATGAGATCATGACCTGAGCCAAAACCAAGAGTCAGACGCTTAACTGACTGAGCCACCCAGGCACCCCTCAAGACCCGTTCTTAAGTGTGGTGGTTGGGATTTTACAGACCTTAATTATTTTAGGTAGAAGAAAAGAGTGTCTCCTGGGCTAAATGCTGATTGGAACAATCTTTGCCCTAACCCAAAGCCCTTTCCTTGTAGGCTGATTTCTACTTGTCCGAAAGAACAGGTGTCTTCCTGCAGCTCTGAGGCTCAGCCTGCTGGACTGTACCTTTGTTGTGTAAAACTCCTTCATGGTCTGGACCTGTGTATTAAACTGTTATATAACTTTGCAACTTTTTCCTGATTAAGGGTAATGAGTTTTTTGTCTTAATTACATTCATTCATCTAGGCATCATTACTGAGCGTGTTCCCAGTATGTATCAGGCATTATGAGACAGCAGAAATGTATTAGCTAAGGGGCACCTGGGTGGCTCAGTTGGTCAAGCATGCAACTTCGGCTCAGGTCATGATCTTGCCATCCGTGAGTTTGAGCCCTGCATTGGGTTCTGTGCTGACAGCTCAGAGTCTGGAGCCTGCTTCCGATTCTGTGTCTCCCTCTCTCTGCCCCTCCCCCACTCATGCTCTGTTTCTCTCTCTCTCAAAAATAAATAAACTTAAAAAAAAAAAAGAAATGTATTAGCTGAGGCCATGCTGACATTTTTGAACTGACCAGGTATTAGCTGTAAAGTGTCTGCGGTCTGAAGAATGAGACAAACGTGAAGTACAATGATCCTTTCCAGTCATGAGGTTGACGTTCCTCCTAAACAAACAAAAACTCAACAAATACAAAAAGTTCTCTGTTATAGTATGTTCTATCACAACACATTATAGGAACAATAGAGTTGGGGATCCGGATAGAATCTACAAAAACCATGGATATTAATAGAATCTATGGAAATGAAACTCACGAAAATAAAAAAGCACACAAAGTAAAAAGAATGTTGTTATGAAAAATTCTTCAGGGGTGTCTAGGTGGCTCAGTTGGTTAAGGGTCCGATTTTTGGTTTCTGCTCAGGTCATGATCTCACGGTTCATGAGTTCAAGCCCCCAATCTGGCTCTGTGCTGATAGTGTGGAGCCTGCTTGGGATTCTCTTTCTCCCCCTCTCTCTCTGCCCCTCCCACTCTCTCTGTCTCCCAAAATAAATACATGAACTTAAAAAACATTCTTCAAAGCTTGGAAATCAGGCATGTCTTTCGGTGACATATAGGAGCACTAACAAGGCCACTTACAGATTATTAGTTTTCTTGGGGATGTGCCTTTGCTTGACTTTGTTATTTACTGTCAATTAAGGCTCAGACTCTGTGAAGTTACATGTTAGCTTGTGGATCTCATGTGGCAGAGGTGCAAATAATTTCTGTCCAGTAGCAATGATAACCCTAAATGTTATGGTTTTTACTGTCCTGTGAATCATTAATCCATTTTGTATCTAACCTTGCAATCTAATTCTAAACATTTCTTTTTCAATGCCTATAAATACCCCATTCCTCAAAATGCTCTCTGGACTGGATTTACCTTCTTACCGCCTCCCTCATTAATGAGTTAATAAATCTTTGACAGGTGTTCATTTTATATTTGTATGAGAGTCTTATTTTCAACTATGAAACATTATACTTAACACTATGTATAGCATTTTGCACATCTTACATTATCATTAGTGCAAAGTCAATTTCCATTCACCATCCTTGCTTAAGAGAAATCTTTCAGAATCTCTCTTCCTCTGCAGTTTCAATGAGACATATGGAAAGTTGTTTGCTTTGTTGTAGGTGGATTGAGGGGCCCAATCATCCTGTGTCTGATCTTCCATCTGACAGTTCAACAAGTTTGTCTTTTTATATTTTTAACTTCTGATTCCATCATGAGGTACTGCCATGGTCTGTCTGCTGTGCAAGGATGCTTGATGTGGAGACACTACTGGGGAGTCTTCATTGAATCCACTCAGTTCATTATAGCAGAGACTTTCTCTTCCATTCTTCCCAGTGTCTCTATCCATAATAATGCCATGCCAGGGCTTGTAAGGAGATAGCAGGACACTATCATCAAGGGCTTCTATGCCTCATGTTTGATATAGCTCTGTGTCTGTCCTTCCAACTGTAATAATCAGTTAACTAATTCAACAAACATTTATTGTGAGCCTGAAAAAAAATTTTCACAACTGTAGAACAATAGCAATGTTGGGCCTGGGTGGCTCAGTCAGTTAAGCCTCTGACTCTTGATTTTGGCTCAGGTCATGATCTCATGGTCTGTGAGTTTGAGCCCCATGTCAGGCTCCATGCTGACAGCATGGAACCTGCTTGGAATGTTCTCTTTCCCTCTCTTCCTGCCCTGCTTGTGTGCTCTCTCTCTCAAAAGAAATAAATAAACTTAAAAAAAAAGTTGTTTTAAAAAAAAAGAACAACAGAAGTAAACATTTGTTGAATGCCTACTATGTGCCAGGCAAGGTTCTACGGACTTTAAGTTATTCACTACGATAAATGAGATCCCAATACATGAAACCATATACAGCTATACAGCTTAATAGGGTTAAGAACTAAGACTACATTAGGATGACTTTACTATCCAGAAAATTTGTCTAGAAAGATGAATTTATGAATACAGTAGTCCTCCCTTATTCATGGTTTCACTTTCTGTTGTTTCAATTCAGAAGCAGATGATCTTCTTTCTAACTTATATTTGGAAAGTTAATGGTAGCTTTACGCTAAAGTCACGATGCCTGTGTCATGCACCTCACTTCATCTCATGTAGGCATTTTATCATTTCCTGTCATCATAGGAAGGAGAAAAGGGCGGATACAGTATGGTAAAGTATTTTGAGAGAGAGACCACATTCACAGAACTTTTATTACAGTAGATTGTTATAATTGTTCTGTGTTATTATCAGTTACTATTGTTAATGTCTTACTGTGTCTAATTTATAAATTAAACTTCATCATAGGTATGCATGTAGAGGAAAAACATAGTATATATAGGGTTCAGTACTATCCACAGTTTCAGGCATCCACATGGGGTCTTGGAATGTATCCCCTGTGTATAAGGGGAAACTCCTATACCTTTATTATTTCAGGAACTTGTAGGAATCCATTTTTACCATCCCTCCCCTGAATAATAGGCTAGTAAACTAGGTCTCATCAGGGTAATAATACCTTTATAGAATAATACTTGACTAGTTTATCAAATACTGTCTATGTTTTAAAGCTCTTTTCAAAACCTTTGTCCACTGAGCCCGCCAATCCTAAACTCTTCTATCAAACTTTACTCATGCCAATCAGGATACCTGCATTAAAATATTTGCCTTAAAGGGAACTCCCAAATTTTAAAAACCCTTCTGAGATGCTAGTAAGTCTTGTCAAGGCATTGGATTCCTTTGGTGCAGTGAGCAAGAAACTTGGCTTTGTTTGATCAACAGCTCATTGGAAGTCATGGTCTTTTTGGGGAGTCGGTGATTAACACCTGCCTTCCTGGAAGTTACATTCTAGTGATGGAGGCAGACTTTAAACAAGCACATAATATAATTTAAGGTAGAGGTAGGTGCAATGCACAGAAGTGAAACAGGGGAAGAGAATAGAGAAAGTTAGGAGGCAAGGGCTACTTTAAGAGGGCTTCTTTGAGGACATGAAATTTGAGCAGAGACCTAAGAAAAGTGAGAAGATCTGGGGAAAGAATGTTTTAGCTGAAAGGAACAGAAGGTAGAAAAGTTCTGAGGTAGGAATGACTGTGGTATGTTCAACAGCAAGATGGTGGGGGGCAGGGGGGGGCAGGGAAGGGAGGCGGCATCTAAGTGCCTCAGTCCGTTACATGTCTGACTCCTGACTTCAGCTCTCATGGTCATGGGATCAAGCTCTGTGTCAGGCTCTGTGCTGAGCATGGAGCCTGCTTGGAATTTTTCTCTCCCATTGCCCCTCTCCCTGCTTGCTCTCTCTCTCTCTAAAATAATAATAATAAAAAAATAGCAAGATGGCAGGAGCCTGATGAGGTGAAGAACTGAGGAAGCATTAGTTTGGAGACATAAAAGAGAATCATGGTAAGGTGGTTGGATTTTTTTCTAAATACGAAGAGGAAGACTTGAGAGGCATGTAAGTAAGGAGTGACATGATCTGATTCAGATTTTTAATTCATTACTCTGGCAGTTCTGTGGAGACTGGACTGTGGGGGAATGAGTGGATTTGGGGTGAAGATTAGGAGGCTATCTTGGAAGTCCAGGTGAACAATGATGTAGTCTAATTTGAGCGCTCTCAGTGGAAATGCTGGTTGGATTTGGGATATATTTTGAACTCACAACTCAGTTTGGAGAATGGTCTTTTGGCTTGAACACTCTGGTCAATGATGGTGCCATAATAAGACCAGAAGGAGAAGGAAGAGGAAGGAAAACCAAGAACTCTGATTTGGATTAAACTCATGATGAGAGGGATAGACATAGGGAGTGACTTAAGGCCAGAATGGCATTATATAAGTTCACTCCCTTTATCTTTGGTGGCTTGAGGGCAAAACCCTGCTTTTAGGTTCTACCTCCTTCCTTCCTTCTCCTTCCATCCCCCAATATTCTCTTTTTCTAATCATTCCTAGTAGGAATGACTTACAATTTACATATGCTCAAGTCAAAATGAATACACAAGTTAATCTACATATTCTAGAGTTTCACCTAAGGGAGATTTATAGTGGGGAGAAGGATTATTTAATTAGCAATATATTGTGAAAAGGGCTATAGTACAATTTTTTTAAACAGTTACAATTTTGGATCCACTAGTGGGTTGTGAAATCAGCTTAGTAGGAGGTGAAATCAATTTAGTGGGTCACAAACAGCATTTGAAAAAATGAAATAGAATAGAGAATAAAAGAGTGCATCACACTTAATAAGGGTGAGTATTATGTGAAATTTTTGTTTCATACACACAATATGTATATACTGGGCTACAGTGTAAAATGAATTTTTTACAGTGAATTGTAAAAGACTGAAAGTCACGTCTGTAGGAGGGGTGTGTTGCAATTAGTTTTCAGATGGATAGCAGCAATTTCAAAGTCTAATGTTATATTACAGTTAGGTCCAAGCCACATAAGTGTGGTGCTTTAATTTTTCTTATTTATAAAATAAGGATACTATTTTCTCCCTGTATATTAATCTGGATCCCACTAGTGGCAAGTAAGAGAAACTCAGGTCAAAATAGCTTACATAAAAGAAAACTGGCTTCATTGGAAGAATTCTGGGTCAGGTCATGGAGTCTGAAGCAAGAGCCTGAGGAAGAAATGGGCAGCTTTGGAGCCTGGGACTGGACCAGGGGACTCAGTTCTGTTAGGACCCTCTCTCTGTCTCTGTGCAGCTTGTCTTTGCTTGGTTTCATTCTTTCCTGTGGCAGACAGCTGTCTTCGCATGGCAAGAAATTATAATTATCATTAGCCTTGGGTTTATATTGTTCTAGTTCCAAGGTCTAAGAGACAAGAGGCCTCCTTTGTTAGCATCAATTAGATAATCTCAAGGAAAGGATCTGATTGGTCTATTTCTGGTCACATGCCCATCCCTGAACAATCACCCTGAGGAGGAGTATGGCTTAGATTGGCCAGGCTGGGTTTTGTGTATAAATGGTGTGTATGTGTGTGTGTGTGTGTGTGTGTGTGTGTGTGTGTGTGTGCGCGCACACACATGAGTGCTTATGCACACACACATGCACATGCTTTTAGAAGTTGAGGAAATGTATGTTAGGAAGACAAGAACTACTACATTTTTTATATGCCACCAGAATGTTCTGAGAATTAGTAAAATATAGTTCATGAGAGGTTCTGAACTTGTAATTTACCTTGAGGAATAACTTAAATGTCTTCACAGTAAACTAGCATCTGTGGAACAAATTCTCGGGCTCATAAAAAGAGCAAGACATGATTAATTCTACAGGAGGTGCCTTACAGGCCACCCCACCCTCTGCTAGATGTGCAGAATGCCTTCCTAAGGTCCTCTGTGCATCAATCCTAGCTCAGTTGGGTCTGTGCAGAGTTTTGTGATTTATTAAGCAAGTTGGTTAGGGCCAAATCTACATAGGAAAGATGCAGAAACACTCTGGAACCCTAAAATTCTTCAAAAGATCATGAAATCTAAACTTTGCTCTTTCTAAGATTCCAAATACCTCATGTTTAAAATAAGCTTCATACTTAGGAAATGATGATATCTGGTAATGGTGAGGAAAAATATTTGCTAATGAAAATCTAAATGAGGGATGATGAAGCTAAACACCATTAGATTTGATTAGTTTCTCTACATGATCGGTTGAGGGCTATCCTATCTGCAGAAAAAAAAGTTTCTTTGTGCCAGCCATTCTTTTCTTAGAAATATCACCTCACTGCGAATAAATCATTTAAATATCTTATGCTGCTCCAGAGAATGTCCTGGCTACCCAAACATTTTCTTGTCAATCTTCTGTAATAGGTTCTGTCACACTGGGCCCTCCTGGGAATGAAACAGGTTTACTTTAAAATTTTATGAGATCAACTCCTTTATATCCAATGGCTGGTCATAGAATGGGATTATTAATACAGAATAAGTAACAGGCAACTGAATTAGAGGACTGTAATTCTATTGAGAGGCTCTAGATTTTTAAATTAATTTAATGCTTATGAAAGCTATAAGACTGACAGGCCAGGAGAATGAAGTGGGTTTTTTTCCCCACTGATGAGTAGGTACAGCTGTATCACAGACTATGACCGAAACTTTTGGCAAGCCATGTTGAGGTGGTCTTTGTGGGGACAGCTACATCTGTCTTTGTCTGACCTCTTTTTTCAGAATGAGAGATGGTGGCAGGGCTTCGTGGTCAAAGAAATCTGGGTAGGATTCCCAGCTCTTTCTCTTGCTTGTAGTGTGATTTAGGTAGGGTTGCCAGAAAAAATACAGGATACCAATTAAATCTCAATTTAAGATAAATTCTCGGATTTTTTTTACTAAAAGTTATTCCTAAATATTACACGGGACATCCTTATATTAAAAAGCCTTATTTGTTGTGTTTCTGATATTCAAATTTAGTTGGGCATCCTATATTTTTATTTGCTACATCTGGCAACTTTACATTTAGGGAAAGTCACTTAAACTTTCTTTGTCTTAGTTTCCTCATCTCTAAAGTGGAACTAATAACACTTGTCTTGCAGGGATGCTGAAGGCTTAGATGATATAACGTATTTGACAAATGTTTATTGACTGCCTGCTCTGTGTGGTGAACAAAGCCAATGAGAATCTGTGCTCATGAGGTTTATATGCTCTCATGGGGGGAGAGACAATAAAGAACATACCTGTTGTGCCAAAGGTTGCTATGTGCCATGGAGAAAAAAAACAGGGAAGGGGTAGAGATTGGTGGTGGGGAGTTGGAATTTTAAGTAGGTTGGTTAGGGAAGGCTTCACAGAGAAGGGAATATTTGACTAAAGGCTGGAAGGAAGTAAGGAAGGGAGGCAGCCCTGAGGGTGGCTTGGAGGAAGCTCATCCCAGGCAGAGAGACCGACAAGGATAACAGTCCTGAGGCAGGAGGTGTCTGGCATGTTGGAGAAACAGTGGGAAAGCCAGTTTTGGGGGGGGGAAGAGGAATGAGCCAGGAAGAGAGGAGAAGGATATTATGTGCAAAATGTCTGACATGTGCTTGGTGCTCCTTGTTCCTTCTATAGACTGGTATGGACTCTGATGAACGCTAGTCAATGACCAAAGAGTCTTCTGGAGGGCCATAGTCTTCCAAAGCCTGCTGGTCTTAGGGCCTCAGTTTCCTCTGTCACAAAGTGGGGATGAAAATAACATGATGGCTTCCCTTACAAAGTTGTTAAAGGGATCATCAGAGTTAAGACATACAAAAAGTTTTGTGAAACATAAAGTGTCACACACAGGTAGTATTATGTTTCAAAATAGCACAAAGGCCTGTTAGCTCTTTCTAGCTTCCTTTCCACTAGGGAGGAGGCAGAATTTGGTAATTTATATGAATAAATATAAAGAAATTAATATAACATGTAAATATGTTTTTCTGCCTTCAGCTGGTTAGTTCAAAGCTCTCAACTGATGAATCTAAGGCTATGGGTTTTGGCTGCAGGTGATAGCCAATTAGCTTTACTCTGTTCCAAATGGTAAGGTATAGAGTAAGCCCCACTTTCCAGAAACTTAGATGTGTTAGCCCATATGTCACAAAGGGGCCTTGCTGTGAGCTTCAGAGACATATTAGGAGCATGGAGATAAGGCTGGGGGTGGGCGCGTAAGACATAGCGGAAAAGGCCCCGGGAGCCGGTGGGCTTGGTAGAATCCTAGGTCAGCAATAATTAGGTGAGAACAGAAACTCTGGGACCAGAGTTTGTGGTCAAGTGTTGAAGGAGCAGTTTGGTACTGAAGATAATTTGTGACAAGGAGCTCAGGAGCTCAGGCAAGGACAGGAGGCAATAGGGTGGAAAGCCTGCATCTCAGATGCAGGGTACCGCTTGCTAAAAATATGGGTGTAGTAATGGGATGGAGTTGTTTGTTTGTTTGTTTGTTTGTTTGTTTGTTTCTATGTATGGTTGGAAACCACCTCTGTTGAAATCGTTTGTATAGTTAAAATGCGATTGCTAGGCTCCTCTGAGTCGCAGACTAGGGGGTGGGGCTTCAGAATCTTAAAATAGAAATGACCCTGGTGATTCCGATGGAGAGAGGCTCTGAGACCTCTCAGTGGAGGTAAATATGTTCACCTGCTTTGGTTAGGTTTGAAGGAGAGAGGGTTGTTTTTATTTTTGTTCTTAAAGATTTTATTTTTTAAAATGTAATCTCTATCCACAATGTGGGGCTTCAACTCACAACATGGAGATCAAGATCCCCATGCTCCAACGACTGAGCCAGGTAGGCACCCCAAGAGGATTGTTTTTAACACTAAACTGAGCTATCCCTATTGAATTTTGTGTTTTTATGCCAATTACTGTCTTATGTCTCTGTGTCTCTGTGTCTTATGTCTCTTTTTTTTTCTCCATGGGTATTAATCTTGACTTGTGTAACTAAATTAAAGTTATCTAATGATCAGGAACCATGTCTTTCACTTCTTTGTGGCCTGAGTAGTACCCAATTTAGTGCTGGGCATGTAGAATTTCAATAACTACCTTCTGACTTTAAGAATTAATTAAACGGCCAACCTTGCTTCCACCTTACCTGTGAACAACATTTTTGCAAATGTGCTGATGGTCTTCGAGAACTAGTGTGATAAGATGTGGATGCATCTGCATAAAACTTTTCTCATTATTTGTAAAATGGCTCATTGCAATGGTTCCTTAGCTTGGATGCAAAATAGTGTGTTTAAAAATCCTGACCCCAGGCCATAACCAAGACCAATTAATTAAGAATCTCTGGGCGTGGGACTCAGCCATTACTAGAGAGGGAAGAGGAAGCGTTACCAGAAGCTGGGGGTCTGGAGGAGGAAATTCATAGGGCAAGTGATTAAGTCTTAGAAGGGAGTTTTGAGGGCCTGGTGCTCAGACCTCTGTGGGAGGCATGGCTGGATGGTCTCGGAGCTCTGGTGGGGGCGCAGCCAACCATGCAGGCGGGAAGGCTTGGTTGGTACTCAGGCAGACAAAAGAGCAAGACCAGCTGGTACGCATTATGAGGGTGGGAGGGGGACCGCCAGGCTACTAGTGTTGCCGAGAGGTTGTCATGCGGCTGATGCCATGAGTGCTGAAGAATTAGGTTGGAGCCATAGCTGTCTTCCGCTCTGGAGTGATTCAGGCAGCAGCTGGAAGCACGAGGGTTAAGTCTCCCTTCCCCTTTTCTTACAGTCTGTAAATTGGTAGGCCACTTGGCAAGGGAGTTTGGAAATGTAGTGTGTAGGCTACTAGACCAATTTCATGGTGCACCATAGGGAAGGATGAGAAATAGATTCGCTGCTGACAGAAAAATAAGTGATAAAGCTAGGACTGGACCCCAGATAGTCTTGCTTCAGAGTCCATGTGAACCACCACACTTTGCTGAAGAGGCTGGCTCATCTTTCCTCCCCTGGTCAGTACTGGGCAGTACTGACCTGGTCCTCTTTTCAGAAGCTGAGAAAGAGAGTGGGGGAGGGAGGGAAACTAGTACCTCTTTCTTTCGCTGGGTGTCTGCTGAACCTCTGGGCCTGCTGATCCGCCCCAGTGCCAGCTAAATAGGGGGAAAAGCACAGAGGAGAGTTAGTATAGTTGCTCTGGCAAGAAGAAAGGGGAACAAGTTGCCTCCCTGATTTCCCCATTCCCTAGTGATACCGAAGATGGACCATCATGCCTCAAAGCTCTAGAATTGAAAAGTTGGAGGATGGATGAGATTAGGGACTGCTGGATTTTTGGAGACCTCTCCAGTGTGGGGCAAATACACTCACACATTAGACAGCAGCTGCTGGGACTCAGTGATGTATATGGCTGCATTTCTCAAGGAACCACCAAAGCAGGGGGAGTGGTAAGGATGGAATCTCCCCTTGTGGGGCCAGTGGAGACCTCTAACTGCCTCATGAGGGATACGGACTATGAGACGGATCAGGCACCTAAATCAGGAACAGCCCCAGGAAAGGGGGGTGTTCATGTAAGGGCACAGTGCTTTTGCTCAACAAAAAAGGCAGCCACTTTGCCAGTGAAGTCACATTAGGAAATAACCTTTTTCTCTTCCTCCTTCCTGTGGAACACAAAACAATAAGCACAGGGAAGAAGGAGGGACGAGAAAGAGAGAGTGGCTAATCTCCCCTACACACACCACAGAGACACAGTGCTACTGCCCAGGGCATGGGGGGACCTGGATTGAATACAAGCTCTTAAACGCTAAGGATTACCTCTTGTAACCCATACGGGACCATTTTATAACTGAAAGTGGCTGAAAAGTTATGGAATCAGGCTGAGGTATCACACAGAATGATCACGCATCTGTAGAAAAACTGGGTGGGTTGGCAGAACAAAGTTGGTAGCAGCTAGTAGAAAAGCAAAATAACTCCAGGTTTATACCTTGACAAGTTGAGACTCCTCAGTCCAACCAGCTAGAGTTTATAATCCTTGTACAACCAGTGTCCCATATGGCTCAGTCTGGAAGCTGCATCTTGTTCAAAAATCATATTTTCAAAGCCAAAAGTAATTAAAAAGGAATTCTCTTCTCTGTTTGGATTTTGGAAATCTGTGATAGGATTGAAATACAAACCTTAGAGCAACTCGTTTCCCTTCAATCAACTCTCAACGTTGCAATCACTCCAGTGCCTCTCTTGTCAAGTTCCTTAAAAATTCCTCTATGTCCAACATGTGCTAGAACTTCTCTCCTGTTGACTCCTGTCTCCCTTGTCCTCAGCACTTTCATATCTAAATTGTCTTTAGCCATTTTTCGCCCTCCCCCTTCTCTTTTATTTTCTTCTTGCTCTTCTTGTCTTCTCCCCATCCTCTTAATTCTGCCTCAGAAAAGCCCAAATTACCAGTTAGGGGAAGATGGCTTTCTGGAGGGCGTTGCAGAGATGCTGGGGCAGAACACAAGGAGGGAATAACAGAAGTGGGGGGATGTTGTCTGTCTGGAAGGGGGTGCTCTTGGCATGGGGGCAGGGACAGCCACAAATCCTCAGGCATTGCTAATTCTTGTTGAGTGCACTTGAAAATAATCTAAGATTTTATGGCGCTTACAGCTCCCAAAATATTTTTACGTATCTTATCTCAGTTGGTCTTCAAAGCCCTGAGAATGAGTATTATGCCCATTCTATGGGTGAGGAAACTAGGCTCAGGAAGGCTAATGTCCTTGAACAAATTAGTAGGACAGGACCTCGGTATTCGACCCATGACTCCTGGCTTTGTCCAGTGCTGCTTCTCTTCTGCTACCTGTCTCTCCAACATGTACTTTATTCTCTCCATCTGCTGTTCCCTCAGATGATGTTCTTCCCTTTATCTTACCCTTATCTCTCTCCCCTACTACTTTGGGCCCACTGGCAATTTCCTTGAAACCACATGGTTCTTATTGACCAAGAAGCAACAAAGACTGAGAAGTTTCAGTGTTGTTGTTGTTTTTGTTGTTGTTGTTTTGTTTTGTTTTTTGTTTTGTTTTGTTTTTAATGACAGAAAGAGAAGACTTTTAAAGATATTTCATCATATACATTCCTCCTCAGAATGGCATGGATGTATGGCTTGGATGTTAACATCATGACTCTCATAAAACATGTGGCTGAGAAGTAAAGAAACAGACTGTTTCAGCAAATAGCAGCAAAAGCATCCAAATGCTGAGAGTGCTGTCATTGTCCAGAAAGATCTGAATGTTTGTTTTAAAATGTTTCTAGGATGTATTTTATAACCACATAACACAATCCATTTAATTTTTTCTTTCTTTTTTTTTTTTAAACTTATGCCCCCTTTGGCCCCAGACAGAGTTACTTGGCTTAATCCATTGTCTTGTTCACAAGTCTTTTGTCTGCTTCAAGGAGTAAAGTCTACTCCCAGAGGACAAATATTTGGTATGATCAAATATAAAATCTTTCTGTCTGTCCATCATGTCTATCTCTGTTAAAATAATGAAAAGCATACTAGGGTGACTAGATGTGCAGATTTAGGGATGTGACTTTGTAGTCATCTGACATTCAGCATTACTAACACAGGACCAAGCTGAAAAATGTTCTACGATATTGGGCAAGTGACTGGTTACTGACTCTTGAGTGGGTGGGAGGTGGGGGTCAGGGGAGCAGTTGTTGTAAACTCCCAGAAGCTTCCAGCTTTAGCATGTGAGGTGAAACAGCTCCATTATGGGAAGGGTAGTCCTGGAGACAGTGACAGTTATAACTGGCCACCTGGGAGAGAGAATTCAGAAGCTGGGGATGGGCACACAGACGCCATGAAGGGGGCCTGAGGGGATATGGGCCAAGCACTGACATGATCAAATTGGTCATACATTGATAACATTGGCCACTAAGGCAGGTGACAAAACTGGTTTGACCATTTTCACTGAAAAGACGTTACCTGACATTGCTGAGTACTGATTGGGCAATGCCATTTTATGGGGAAGTAAACATTCTCGAAGAGATTATTATTTAACCAACTTAAAATGAAATAGAATTGAAATTTAATTCCTTTTCCTTCTGAGTACTGCTCTCATGTGATTATTCTGAACGCTCAAAAGAGGCAGAAGAAAAAAAATTCATTTGTAGGAATCAGTTCAGGACTTTGTTGGGCCAACCTTTCCTCAGCTTGGCTGCTTTGATTTGGTGACCGGGTTAATTCCTGGGTTTGACCAACTGTGCTTGTTCCCTTCTTTGTTGTGAAACCAGGTCTGGTATTTCGTTCTGTTCTCTTTCAGGAAGGATAAGATAAGAGGATTGGGGGAGAGAAGAGGGTGTGCTTCTGAGGTGACCCCAGACTTTCTGAAGATTGCATTAACTCTGGTGCAGTAGACCTAGAAGTCAAGGAAATCCTCAAGAAAACTGAGGCCCCCATTGACTTTTTGCCAGTTTTGTTAGGTTTAAATTTTTTTTAAGTTTATTTATGTATTTTGAGAGAGAGAGAGAACACAAACGGGGGAGGAACAGAGAGAGAGGGAGAGAGAGAGAATCCCAAGCAGGCTCTGCACTGTCAGCACAGAGCCCAACTCAGGCTCAAACTCACGAACCATGAGATCATGACCTGAGCTGAAATCAAGTCAGATGCTTAACCTACTGAGCTACCCAGATGCCCCCGGTTTTGTTAGGTTTAAATCAAATATTTTATTTTTTGTGAAACCTGCTTAAAAATCATCCCAATTTTATATTGTCTCAGACTAAGCGTGTATCAATAATACATATAATCTCAGTGAAGGCACAGTGGGTGTGTTAGTAGTTTTCTGTGGCTGCTCTAGCAAATTACCACCAATTTCGTGGCCTAAGATAAAAGAAATATATTCTTTCACAGTTCTGTAGACCAGAAGATTGAAATCAAGGTGTTAGCTGGCCTGTACTCTCTCCTAAGGCTCTCGTGGAGAATCCTTCCTGCCACTTCCAGCTTCTAGAGGCTCCGGGTGTTACCCTGGCTTGTGGCTGAGTGACTCCAATCTCTGCCTCTCTTCACATGGCCTTCTCCTCTTCCTCTCTGTGTGTGTCCTCTCTGTATGTCTCTTATAAGGACACCTGTCATTGTATTCAGGGCTCATCCAAATAATCCAAATGGTCTCGTCTCAAGGTCTTTAACTTAATTGCATCTGCAAGGATTTTTTTTTTTTTTTTTTTTTTTTACAAATAAGGTCACATTCACAGGTTCTGGGGATCAGGATGTGGATGCATTATTTTGGAGGCTATCTTTCAGTCCACTCCAATGGGTTTGTTGACCTTACTATACTTTGTAAAATAGCTGAACGTTGGCATCTAAGATTTGTTGTAATTATGAGCTGAGCTTTGTTGAGCATCTCTTCTATGCCTACATGATACACAGTCTTTGAGTTTATTGTTTTGTAATAATCCATTATGACAACTCTATGAGGTAACTCCTATTGTTATTTCCATTGCACAGATCAGAGGCTGAGGTTTGGAGAGATTAACTTCTCCAGGGCCACGAAACTTCTGTGATGGAGAGGGGTGGGGCCAGGATTAAGTCTAAGTCAACCTGCTTTGAGTTTGGGCCCTTAACCATTATGTTGTAAAAGAAATAAATAAATACACCTCAAGTGTCTTAAAAGTTTTGATTCAAAAACAAATATATATATATATATATATATATATATATATATATATATAATTTTTTTCCTGCTCAAATTCTTAAAAATTGCTGGTAAGCAAGTGATGTTAACACACATGCATTTCCTAATTATCCACGTGTGTATCTCCATCTCAAATCCAAGGCATATAACAAAATCTGGTAAATGAGTTTATTCGAAAGTGAAACAAATATTATGCCTTTGGGAAATAACCAGTGTTAAGGTATCTTTCTAAAATAATTCTAAAATTTGGGGAAAGGCAAAAAGCTAAGTTTTGCTAAGCAACCTTGAATTTCCCGGAATTCCCTCAATCTAAGGCACTATTTCAGAGTCTGTGTGGTAGGAACACAGAACACGGCACACCTTCAATTGAGCCGTTCCTTGAAATCCTCAGTTGCGATTCTTTTGGCTTTCTTTACTTACAACAAGATCCAAGGATTTTGAATTAACTTTGGCAAATGAATTAACTACAGGCAAGAAGAACAATGCCCTCCGTGGCCTGTTATTGTGGAAATCATAGTTGATCATGACTCTCGAGAACAGTTTCCAGTCTGACTTGAGTCAAACTAGCTGGTGTAACTTTTTGAAAGTTACTTCATTTCTCTGAGCCTCAGTTTTCTTACTTAAAATGGGCCAGGATCATACTATTTCTTTTGTCTTTGATGGTTTGATAAAAGCTATGAACTCTCTTCTCAGAAAAATGCCCATACACAATTCTATACACAAAGATTCACATGCTTCCTGCAGCTCATTTATGAACCTCTAGTTGTCTGTGGACCTGAGTTATGAACTCTGTTGCAGACCATCTCTGAAGTCCCATCTAGCTCCAATGTGCTAGGATCCTTTTAATGACCGTATTATCGTAATCTATTAGAGAGGGAACTGTGTGTGACTTTATGAAACACAAATCCTTCAATAAACAGAGTGAGGGTAAGGCTGTGTGAGAGCTGACAGAAATGCACCTATTTTACTACAGAGAAAAAGGTACACATTAAAAAAATTAATGTTTATTCATTTTGAGAAAGAGAAAGAGAGAGAGAGAGAGAGAGAGAGAGAGAGAGAGAGAGAGCGAGCATGTGCACAGGAGGGGCAGAGAGAGAAGGAGACAGTGGGTCCTAAGTGGGCCCTGCGCTAACAGCATAGAGAGCCCTACGTGGGGCTTGAACTCATGAACCATGAGATCGTGACTTGAGCTGAAGTCAGATGCTTAACCTACTGAGCCACCCAGGTACCCCTAAAAAGGTACCGTTTTGAGTCTCCTCCTGGAATCTGAAGACCCTATGAAGGTCTTTCAATAGTCTGGCACGTATTGAAGGGTTTTGACTTTCAAAAGATTTTGACTTTTGAGTTTTCATAAAATTACATTTTCCATCTGATGCCAGGGAGGCAGTACTGCTTCTGTCACAGCCAGGATCCAAGTGAAATGGCTGCTGGCAGTTCCGAGGAGTCAGAAAAAGTTCATGTGGCAGAGGGATCATGCCCCCGTGCACAAAGAAGCTGTGCTGTTCTTCCAGGGTGGGTTTGTGTGCGAGCTGGCACTCCAAGGATACTCAGTTGGCACAAGGGGAGATGCCCAGAGACAAGATTTCCATCACAGACATGAGCCGATTGTGAGAGCTTGTGTGTTAAAAGAATCACGATTTTTTTTTTCCGAATTGGTTCTCCTGTGCAAGTCCTATTGCTTTGCTGTTTACATTTCCCCACATCCAGGTTGTCACAGAATTATTTAGTTTTGCAGGCTTTCGATCAGCCGAGGTTTGGTTGTTGGCCCTCTGACAGCCATGTAGCCCCTGTGCAGTGAGAATGTGATTCTGGAGGTGTTTGTCCTCGGTGTCCTGTTAGAGATAACTGACCACCAGCAGGTGTGGCCAGGTTAGCAGAGCGGGGCTCGTGGGCTGATGTGTTCTTGGGGCCTCATGAAGCTTGCTTGGCTTGTCAGCCTTGTTCGAGCGCCTGTGTGTGTGCTTGTATGTGTGTGTCCACACGCACAGGTATGGATGATATTCAGGACGAGAAAGACAAGGGAGAACCAAAAAGGACCAGGTCCCTTGGCTACAACCATGAGAACTGAGTGTCAAACTCTATCTTCCAATGGCCAAATCTAATCTTGCTGCATTGTTCCAAAACCCTGTCCGCTAGAACTTTCTGTAGTGATGGCAGTGATCTTCATCTGCACTGTCCGATAAGGTAGCCACTGGCCATATGTGGCTATGAAGTGACTTCATATGTGGCTTGAAATGTGGCTATATGACGGAAGACTGAAAAATTTAAAGTAAATTAATTTAATTTAAATGTAAATAGCCACATGGACCGGAGGCTGCTGTGCGGGACAGCACAACTCTGGATGGTCCCTCCTGATTTCATCTGTAAGGAATATGAGACACTGTGTCTTAAATCACTGTCATCCTTTTGATAGGCAAACCTAATCATCAGCTTAGAGCGAAAAAGAAAAAGAGTGTTATTAGCTGGTCTGTATAAATAAAGATGTGCTCCATTACTGCCTGCTCAGTAGCTTGGATTCTTAGTAATATTTGCACCTACCTATGTGCACATGTGTCTCACACACATCAGAGCAGTCTCCTAATGGGTGGCCCCTGTTTCTTACACATCCCTGCAATTTCTGCCTAGGTGGTACCTGGCAAACCCTCCTTTTCCTACCCTTAGAGTTTTTTGTTCTTATTCCATTCACTTCAAAATATCATTACCATTGCAAACAAGGAAAATGTGTTTATCAGAAACTGCAAACTCCTTTAGGGCCTCATAGGATTAATCACGGTTATAAAGTTTTATTAAACACAATTTTTGTTTAATGACAAGCTCCACCAGTCCTTCCCATTCCAAACCAATCCTGTCCTAAGGGTGAATTGCGCTTAGCAGATTGTTTTCAACAGACTCTTCAAGACAATCCCTATTACTTTGTCATGCACAGAGATATTTTTCTTCCTGGATAATTTGAACTTCCTTAAAAATCACATCTGTTTCATACTTTATTTATTTGTAATTTAAATCCTTAAATTGAATCTTTCATTACTAACATCTGGGCTTGAAATGCAGCCCACTTGAAAAAATACAAATTTTATTTTATTTGTAGTTACCCCCCTTCACTCGGTAGCACTGGTACAAACATTCTCTGGCCAGAGGCAAAACAGCCGGGTATCTTAAAGCTGTGATGCTGTACCACGTGTAATGTGGCTCACTTGATTGTCCCTGAAGTGACTGGCAATTTGCCCAGAATTAGACTGAATGCACGTAATAAGCTGTAGAATTTCCACAATATTGACAATTAGATATCTCTATACAGCAGCAGCTGTGTATTGTTGTCATGGTATGGTCCCCTCAAAGCACCTCCTAAAAAGAAAAAAAAAACCTGGCAGAAGGTTGCAGGCAGCAGAAAGGTAATATACATTGTATGAAATATCTCAAATTCAGATTAATCGGGATGTTTCTATTAGTACAGTTTTCTGCAATGGAAATCATGGCTGAAACAGAATGCTTTGGAATAAGAGTTTATAACAGCACATCTGTATCGGGTAATTGCTATATTTTTAGCATGTTTCGGAAGAAGATACCTTTCCTCATTTCCATGCATTGTGAAAGGGAGGGAATTGTTATCTCTAGCACTCCTGGAGCATTTCAAGTCTTTGAGAGCGAGCGGTTCTGACCCCGTGGACATGTTGATATGCTTTTACCCTTCTGAAAAGGCTTTGGTCATTTAAAAATAACTTTCACTGTCCCCTGAATGGAAATTAGCCCCAAGAAATCATCTCGTTTATGGATAGTTTTGAGGAAAAAGAGCTCGGCTTCTAATTTGTCATTTTTGCACTGGTAATACGCAGGGAGCCATTTGATAAAACATGGACACATCTCTCCGTGTTTAACCATTTTTTGTAATATTTCCTCACCAGCCCATGTGTTCCATGATTATAGAAAAGAAAGGAGAACATGAAGGAACTGAACCGATAGTTTCTCACTATCTAGAAGCCACTGCCCACAGTCCTAGGATTTGAATATTATTTTAAACCACGCGTTTGAAGTTTGCATTCTGAATGGCTAATCTTTGATATTTTGCCCAGTGGATGTGGGGCAGGCTGTGGTCTGGAGCCAGACTCGGCAAACTTTGGGTTTTGTTGTTTGTCTCCTTGCAATAGAAATGAATGTTTTAAAAGAAAGCTGCTGTTTTTAGAAAAATACCATAAAACCTCAGGAACAATACGATGTCGTGTTTTCTATTGCAGATCTTAATTTATCAAGCTAATTACCAACAAAATGTAGCTAAATTGCTGATAGTCTTGAGACTGATTAATTCAGGAACAAGACATTGCTGAGCTCTTCAAAGGTTAGCAGTAGTGTTTGGGTAGCACAGTAGTGTAGGATTCTTTCTCACCTCAAATTATATTGTATCCTTCTTTTAGAAAGCTCCACATTATTAAGAATGCATTCAATTTTGGTTCAACACATACATTTATTTCCCCATTAATGCTAATTAGAGGAGAAAAGAGAAACCAAATTTCTTATTAGTGAAGGGAACTTACTTTGAAACTTGTAATTTCTGTTGCAATCCAGTTTAAAATTGCTGTGCAGTCTCTCTCTTTTAGAATTTATTTATATTTATACTTCTATTCCTCTCCCTTCCCTGGGTCCAGTCTTTGATGACCCCTCAATAATGATTGCCTTTTATATTTAAAAAGCATCACGAGATAGGTGGGAGCCCCCTTCCAGGAATCAGGAATTCTGAATTCTCTTGTTTGGGTTCTGCTCCTAACAAGCTTCAGTCTAGTTGTTTCTGCCTCTTGGGGCCTCAGTTCCCCCACATGTGAACAAAACATCAGCAGAACTCAATGATCTAGAAGATAACAGTTGATCATGACAACCAAGTAACAGGTGCCATGGGCCCTGGAGTCGGCTGGACTCGGGGGAAGGAGATTTCCTTCATCAGGCGTGGGAAAGGTGCTTTCTCGGCAGCCGTGCTCACCCACCTCCCGTCCAGGGCGCTTGCGCTGGACCGCAGCTGAATCAGTGCCTAATGAGGTCAGATCAGGATGTGGATCCCTGTGAACTGAACACAGGGCTGAGACGGCATGAAATGGCATCGCATGGGCCTTTGTGTTGCCAGCAGCATTACATGGAGTCCCTTTGGTGCCTAATGTACTCTAATAAAGGAGGTTAAAGAGCCAGTACATTAATTGACTCCAGTCCTAAGTCCCTTTTATAACCTGTGTTATCAGCATAAGTACAAGTGTGGTGTAGTAAGGAATATCATTATGAAACAAATTTCCTGAGAGAGGAATTAGCTGGCTCTGGTGGGCATCCCTCCTGTAATGAACACACTTCCCTGTTTATGAATACAGTTATAGATGTACTCTTAACAATTCTATCGGGGGAAGAAAAGCTTCATGTCTCATGCCTAACGGAGCATTTTCTCCACTTGGTTCTGGAAGGGTTAATTTGCAGTTTACTATTGAATAACATAAAATGAGCTGTAAATAATGTAATGATATGTATTGTTAAGCTACATATACTATACCAGGTGCTAGTACACCCACTCCTCACTTAGATATAATCTGGGGCAGTCAACAAACACAGATGTATTTTAACAAAGGGAGAGAGAGAGAGATAAAGACAGAAAGAACAAGAAAAAAAAATTAAAACATATGTAAGGTAATTTAACCAAGATAGAGATCCAGGTAAAACTTGGCCTATTTTTTTCCCCTCTCAGAGTAGCTTCCCTGTACTGGGTGAAATACAACAGCGTTTTGGCTTGTTTTTGGAACACACACGAGCCAAACACGTGGGAAACACCTTGACAGGCCTTTTGTATAACTACAAGGAAACTGATAATCCTAAATAAATTACACGGGAAAAATATGAATCTTTGAATACTAGTAATTATAATGGTTATTTTTCACTTTTGTAGCACCTGCAAATGATGTATATATAACAAAGCTTCAAAAAGGCTCTAATTAACTTTTTATTTTTTTCCATTTACTGGCTTTAACCAGTTTGCATTAATTGGCAATTTATATCTATATATTTTTACCAAATATTTCTATTACTTTTGAGTGGCTGGAAATCACATATTATTGAATTTATTTTCACTGAGTTTGTTTTTAATTTTTGTCAGCCACTTGCTCTAAACTTCTCTTTGCCTGCCCTGCTCTATTAAGAGAGTGTGAAGGGAAGTGGAAATTTCCAGGTTGGTCTTGTGGGCAGAAGAGACCCACACTCGCTTCTATGGTGGAGTGACATGACTTCTGACTAATAGCGCCAGTCAGAATTCCTAACTGCTTCTACCAAATGTGCAAGGGCTCTGTTTGGAAGACCTCCAGGCTCAGCTCTGCGACAGATTACTCTGGGCTGTTCATGGCACCAGATTAGTCCGACCGCCATGAAGATGATGCTTTGTTCTGCTTTTGGGCTTAGGGCAAGTCAGACCCAGATGAAGCAGAGCTCTGAGGGGGCCTTAAAATGGACACCAAATTAAAAACCTCCCAATTTGCAATCCTGATTATTCTGAAATTACCCAAATCCTGCCATTTTGGGTGGCAATGCCAGGGACAGAGAGAGTCTGAGATTGTCTGGGGGCTAAACCTGTGACCTGGGAAGGAGAAAATAGGCACTATTTACTTCAGGAAATCTGGAGGAAGGAAGAAACAACCCATACTTTTTAGTTTACTCCTTTTCTTTCTTTCTTTCTTTCTTTCTTTCTTTCTTTCTTTCTTTCTTTCTTTCTTTCTTTCTTTCTTTCTTTCTTTCTTTCCTTCTTTCCTTCCTTCCTTCCTTCCTTCCTTCCTTCCTTCCTTCCTTCCTTCCTTCCTTCCTTCTGTTTTAAAGGAACATCTGGGTAGGTGCGTATATCATCTACATAGACATAGACATGAGTGGCAGGTTTTGATAAGTATTAAAAAATCAGTTAGCAGGTGAAAAGAAAGGCTACTGTGTGGGGGTTAGACTAGTTGTCTGGGAAGAGATAATACTCAGGAAATCTGAAGTAGGAAGAAATCAGATCGGGGTGCCTATGTCTGTGTATTATACTATTTTTTTAAGGAACAAATATTTTTTAGCTGCTATCCACTTAGAAGTAGAAGCCTGTGGAAGGTCTTGGCTAGTGTCAAGTGCATCTCAGACCAGTGATCTCTCTCTCTGGCTGAGCACAAGCCTAGGCCAGAGTGAATGCTGCCTGAAAGTAAGACGCGGGCCTCTCAGGAAGCAAATGCAAGATGGCTGCCGCGGCCATCTGCAGGACATCAAAGGCTGCTGCCTGATGGTGCTTGGGCTGCCAAAGCTTCTAAAGGGTTTGGCGCCTGGCTGGAAATCGGATGCAAACTGTCCATCTGCCGCATGGCACCGGCGACAGCTGATTCTTTTGCAGTCTGCAAGATGGACCCGGCCTAAGCCAATCGGCCCCCGTCCCTGATTGCACAAGGTTTGTCCGACCCGTTTCATTAGCCAGACACACAAGATACAGTATGTGGTTTTTCATTTTGCTCGGTACGTGACGCTATAAACACCAGGGCTGGGGACGAACTGAGAAACCAAAGGGGAGACACTGCTGCTTCTGCGGAGAAAGCATATTGGCAATGTTCAAAGCATATTGGGGCATAACAGTAGCCTAAAAACCCCAATATGGATTAGGACAGCTGACCAGATGTCTTGACTGACATTTTTTAACAAGTTTCAAGGGTGTCCCTATAGGACACAAATGCTAACTCTACATCTGTGTACTTCTTTTCTGTCCACCCCCTCCCAGCTTCAACAAAGTGTGTGATGCATGGGAACTCAGAATGTAGCTAACAGCTCCAGTGACAAAGAAAAGCTTTGACATGCTCAGAGTGTGGACTACCTACCCAGGAAATGCCTGAACTCCGTTGGGAGGGAATGACCACTGGCAGCTGAGGGAATAAATGAAAGCATGGCCCCAAAGTGGATGTGGACAGCTCTTCAGCAAGACACCCCTCTGAGGGCAGAGGAATATTTTTTGGAATTGGAGATGGTTTCCTTCACTATCCTCCGCAACAAGCTTTTATGGGCACACCAGCAATTCACTGTCACACGGTGAATTCAGTTTTGCTCCCGGCTAATCTGGTTGGGACTGCTGCAGTCGGAAAGTCAGGCAATATGCAATCATTCCATGGTGAGATGGAGGGTGGGCATAAAGAGTGTTTAGAATTTTAGGAAAGAGGAGCACATTTATAATACTAATTTTCTAAATTATAGGCTTGTGGGCATGGTGGGGGGATTAAATTGGATTTTAAAAGTTTGAAAATCCAAAGGAAAAGCTGTAGTTTTAATATTTGGGTTCTCAAGTGTTATGGTTAAATTCTGGACTCTGTGGTAATGGCATATTTAGCCAGAAATGATTCTTACTTAAGATTTCATTTGTTCCAAGAGATTGTTTTGTTTTGTTTTTGCTTTTTTGGATTTAAAATTGGCTAGAGGTTAATCCCAACCCACATTTTGAGCTCTTGGAGGCTATTGTGTGGATTAAATGCAGCACCTCCTTTTCTTTAAGAGCAAATTAAGCATATAACTTGCCACTGAGTGTCTTTGTCAGACTTCGTCTGAATATCAGGTTAGCTTTCTACCTGCATTCATTTGATCAGAGCAGAATATAATATTGAAATGGCAAATTTACCGTGGCTGATGGTCAGGACGTGCAGGTTTCCTTGCTCAAAGTTTTCTTCTCCTTAATAATCAGCATTTAAGTGCATTGGAAATAAATTTTTCACATCCAACTAAAATGTGTGTGATAACAAAGCTAGGCTCCTCTTAGAGCATCATGGACTCATGGGAGAGTTGGAATGGAAATTTGAGACTATCTTGGCCATGATTCATTTTATATCTATGAGGAAGTTTGATGAAGGAAGAGATGAAGTGATGTGTTCAACGAAACACAGTCTGAGTCCTGTGTGTATGTGTTTCCCTCTATCCTTGAACTAGGTTAACCCAATAACTAGACTTGCTCTTCTTAGCAGAGTAAGACATAACTACATACCTGGATCATGTTTTCTTTGGTTAAAAAAAGAAGAAGGGAAGGATAATGCTTTTAAATGTTAATTTATTTATTTTGAGCACAGGTGTGCACAAGAGCACGAGCACACGAGTAGGGGAGGGGCAGAGAAAGAGAGGGAGAGAGAGAGAAGCCCAAGTAGGCTCCACATTGTCAGCCCAGAGCCCACTGTGGGGCTCCAACCCATGAACTGTGAGATCATGGTCTGAGTCGAGATCAAGAGTCTGACGCTTAACCAACTGAGCCACCCAGGTGCCCCAGGATAATGCTTGTAGATGAAGTTAGAGACTTTACAATTACAAACTCCAAAACCTTGCTTTGATGGGGAAGAACTATGGAATGAATGAAAAGATTTCCTCAATTCAAAATCATCCATCTGCTGTTTGCAAGGCTATTTCAGAGACCATTTTGCCTGGAGGTGGGGGAGCACTGAGATTTGCCCACTGCAGTTGTGAGCTGGCACAGCTATAGAAGGCTCAACCAGAGCTCCCGGTCATGATCCTCTGCAGGCAGAAGCCAGGAGGCAGACCAGTCCCATAAAGAATGCAAGCCTGTCTCCCCTGTACCAGAGTCCTTTGGTCAGAACCCATGTTGCTGACGGCAGCCCGGGGTTCTCACATAGACGATAAAGGTTTAAGTGGTGGATGCATAACTGCACTATTTCATCGTCAGAGTTGGCACAGGCAATTCTGTTCCACAGATAGTTAAAAATAATGCCAGGTGCGGCATAAATAAAAGTTCCTAACAGACACTGTGCCATTAGACTTGCTTTTGTAAATGAAAGTCTTCCTTTGTTCCCGACTTCTTGCTGAAACAACTTTTATGTGGGCCGATGAAAGGAGAAAGCTCCCAGACTCAAGTCTTCCGAGAGAACATGTTGTGTGAATGTGGAGTCTTGTTTCCAGGGCCCGACTCTTTATATCCCTTCTTTCCAGTTTGAAATCCACTGTGCTTTTTTGTTGTTTTTCAAAGATGGATGGATGTTGCAGAAAATCTTTTTCTTACCAGATGACGCCAAATTATATGACAGTTTTGACTCCATCCCATGTGGTAGGTTCGTAAAAGTCATTCCATTAGGCACATTCGCCGCATTTATTTAGTCTGCTCGGGCGATCTGAAAAAAAAAAGAAAAATCACAAGTGTGCTGAAGTTGCGATTTGAAAAATCACAAATTAAAATTTGAAAATGAAAACTGAGGACAAAACTCTTCAGCACAGTTTATGAGGGTTTATTCAAATACTGCAGTTCCTGCGGATAACCTGTGGACAAACTTCTACTTTTTTACAGGACAGAATGAGCAGAAATTATTTTAAACTCCTCCCTTATGGCCTCATTATTCTCCCATCTGTGCAGCTGGTCTCTCCATGGAGTCAAGACTTCCTTAGATGCCATACAAGTGAACATCAAACACTGATATTTCTTTAGCAAGATTCCGTCTTGAATTCTGGCTTGATTTGTGCACGAGATCCAGCTGGAAACAACTGTTTTGTTGATGGGTTTGTTGGGGAAGACCTGGCTTCTACCTCTAGAATATCTGGGTTGTAGAGTGTGGCCAATTACTTGCCTTAGGAAGGAACATGAAGATAGATTGAGAAGTTAGTAGGTGGAGACGCAGTGGTTTCAGTGTGGATGTTACTTCCTTCCATGTGCACCTGGGCACTTTTCCTCACAAACAAGCACAGGCCCGGCATTTGGCTGTTTTCTGGATTTCTTTGGATGTACATGATGATAAATAGCTGGAAAGAAAGTAAAGAATTAGGCTAACCATCCAGGTGTTTTGACGGGCTGTTCCAGGCGTTCCAACAAACATTTTTTGAGGGGTCTTACAAATAAGGCTGAGTGCTGAAGGTACTGGGAGACACTGAGGTGGATAAGATAAATTTTTGATACTTCAGAAGTTCAGAACAGAGTCAGGCTTTGTGCACAAGGCAACAGAGCTTAGCCGCACCCTGGGAAGTGTTAGTGAGTCCAGTGCGTGCAAGTGGAGGAAAGTTATGGTTTGACAGGACATGTGCCTATGGGTCATGTCGATGAGCCAGACAGGGGAGCTTGTTCAGCCTGTTTATTAAAAAAAAATGTGCCCATTGCACGGGGAAAGAGGTTTGTAAATTCTAGCAGGTGTTTGTAACTTCCAGACTGCCACATTTCTCATGCTGGGTCAGGACTAGAATTTGTTCTAATGCAGCAGTTTTGTGGTATATATCATAGATTGCATTCTGATTAGGAACCTGTGTCATTGATCATCCCTAAACCACGGCCTTTTGGAAAGTGTGAATGGAAACTGTTAATAATTTTGCTGGGATAACAGGAGTAAACTGGGATGGCCTGAGTAAATGGGACGTGTGGTCACTCTAGATAGATCCAAGACAATGGAGAATGCTTTCTCAGAATACCTGTGGGAGGGGTGGGCAAGGGCTCCTCATGTGCCATCTCCAGACCCAAGGATGCCAGATTGAAATGATGAGCAAATGCAACTTTAATGGTCACGTCCTCAGCATTTATTTTGTCCTACCTTGCTTGGAACATGACCCTTCTTAGCTACCTTCACGCTAACCCAAACGGCCGATTCTGCTTGGAAGCAGACACCTAGTTGAGGATTAAGGCTGACTGTGATTTGGATCATCTACTTTCCAGTAATCTAGGGTTACCAGCTTTGTTGCATCTTTAAAGGGAAATGCAATGGGTCACATGTTCTATTTATTACAAAAGAACACACCTGGGATAAGATTTGGAACTATTTCCAGTGATAACATAAAAAGATAGCTAAGGATCTCTTTAATTTTCCTTGGATTTTAAAAATTGGATTTAAAATATTTTATTAACAGTATCTTATCCATTTCACTTGGTTTGCAAGTTTTGTGATGAAAATTCTTTAGGAATCGGCGTGATTTCTTTCTTGAAGCATTTTATTTCTCTCATGAATTATACCGAACTTAGCAAAAACATGTTGTTTGGCACATAGCAAGAACTCAATAAATGGTAAATAAACGAATAAATAAGTGAGTTTGGTTCAAACAAGTAAAAATCGATCGTCTCATTTCCTTTCCAACTTCTTTATGCACTGTCAAAATTCTTTAAGAGATGATCCCCCAGCAGAAATACCAATTTGTGTTCGTGCATCATTCTTAAGTCAATGGCCTGCGTTCCTAAGCTTTGTGTACGTTTGTATGTGGGTACGAGTGTATGTGGGTGCATGTGTAATTAACTGTCTGCTGAAGCCTAAAGCAAAAGATGCTACCGGAGCATAGCATTTACAATTCAACACTTTTCTCCGTTCCTGGGAGGAATTCTACCCGATGCTTCTGTTTCATCATCTGCATGTTCTGTGTGGGTGAATCCGTCTCACTGTTTTCCCCTTGTTTTAGCATCGTCCACAGTTCCAACCATATTGTGCCTAGTACAGTATCAGACAGAATTCAACTACGAAGTGATTCGTGGAAAATAATGAGGAGGAGGAAGTAGAATCTTCATTTGTGTGTACTTTGTAAGTAGAAGCTCAAAAGGAAAGGGACCAGAATTTTGGACTATATTTTTATCTAAGTCATTAAAAGCAGTGTCAAATGCAGATTGCTTAGTCCATGAAAACTTTTATGTTAATTTGATGTTTGCTAGGAACTCTGCCTTAATAAACCCATCTATCTTTTCTCTTAAGATAAAAAGCAGAGATGCTTAGCAAAATCTCAGTCACATGAGAAAAAAATCATAGACTGTATTTGGAAAGACTGTGGAAAGTAACAGGCAAATCGTGGATTCCGTACACTAACATTTTGTGCTTTAACCCAAACAAAATTAATAGTTCACTTGGGCTTTGGAAAGATTGCTCCTGGACCGGCAGTGTATTTCTGAATGACATAAATATGAGAAAATTAGAAATTAACTTTAAATGGGTTTAGGCTTCTTACATAAATGAGAGCCACCCTTACACAAATTACTAAATCTATTCAGAGTAATTTATCAAGCAGTTATATGTTGTTTTGCTGTGTTGAAATTCCAGAAAATTTAATAACAGTATACTTTCTGGAAATTGCATTAGCATAGACCATTAATAAGTTAGACCTATGGAGCTCGTGTGGGGGTACAATGTTGCCATTAGCAATGTATAGTTAAGTGGAAGCTGGTTATCATTTACACATATCTATGGTAATACCGAAAGACAAGGTTTTCCAGGAGCTTTCAATATCATCTGAAATAAGCACTTAGAAAATTGTTCTATGGCATTTAGCAGTTAACATGAGCCAACAGTGGTGAGATAAATGGTCCCAAATGAAAAGGATGTATGGGGAGCCAGTCGTAGAATTTTTACAGCCAGAAGAGCTCTTATCAGTTAGCCACTCCAAACCTCAGATAAAACAGGTTCAGAGAGGTCAAGTGACTTGCTCAAAGTCACACAGCTAGTTTGGGGTGGAGCCAGGATTGAACAGTGGGTCCCCTGACTCCTAGCACAATGCTCTGCTCACCATACCGCACGGAAATTGGAAGATGCTGGGTTAACACTGCTTACAAATAAGCAGGGGTCTGGCAGCTGATGGATAAATTTGGCTGGTGCAAACAATTAAGCGGAATAACTACAAAACTGGAAAAAGTGTGAAAATTAATTTTATCTATGATTTGGGTTTTTGGAAAAGAGGCTTCTAGCTGGTCACATTCAAATCACGGCCAACTCTTCGTGAAAGGTTGCTCTGCTTTCAGAGAACTGTAAAATAATGACTCTGAAATGTGATTCATGCTTAAAACCTGTTGTCAACATCCAATAGTCGTGGCAAAAGTATTTGTTGCAGCCCTCTTACTCAGGTCCCCTTCAAATAAAGAGGAAGCCAAATAAGTAGTTTTGTGCAAGGAGAGAGGTCATTTGGGCCACAGCTCAAGCCATTTTTATCTTACTTGGGGATTTTCCGATTGTCTTAGACACATCAAACTCGGGAAACAAAGACAGCGTATCATTAAAAATTAAACCTAAGTGCATTGGTAAGCCACCTCTCTGGTTGGGGAAGGGAAGGAGGTGTGAGTGGAGACTTGAGCTGTGTTCCAAGTTTAATGAGGGGTTTTCACCCTCTTTGCCCTTTGCCCTTGTGGGCGCCCCTGCCGCTCTCCTCTGTGTGGCCGTCCTAGAAATACAGTCCTTTTTGCGTGGCTCTGCTGCTTTTTGCAATTACGATGGTCTCCCAGAGCATTAAGAAGTCTAGGTTATCAGATAACCACAAGCTTAAGGTCTCAACTGCAGCTCTTCACAGTTTTGCTGGAAACCCAAGTCTCATTTCAGTGGTGGGGAGGCCCTCCAACGAGGCAGCCATAGCGGCAAGAAATTAAAAAGATAAATAACTTGGTTTGGAGTGTTCTGACAATGGCAGGTGTGAGAATAGATTCTTTCTTCCCTTCCCACAGCTCCCCGTGTCACTTTCTACCCTCATTCTTTTGTTATTATCGGACATATTTCAGCATTATTATATCTGCCGCATTTCGTGACACTGCAAAAACACGGTTCAGAAAAGCTGAACTTATAATTGTGGTGAGAAAGAAGTTAGCTTAATTATTCTCGGGTAGTAGAAAAGATGGGTTTTGTCTCTCTCCCTAAGTCCCTTCCTTCCTAATCGCAATTCAACACCCCTTTCCCCGGCATTGCTATGTATGAACTTCATGCTGCTAGACAAATAAATTCTTTGGAAAAATGCACATTTTTATTTGGAAATAATGCCATCTCTTTGTTAGATTTGCAGCAATCCTATTTTGCCTCTACTGTTTTTAAGTCGAAAATGAAAAATTATATAGAAGATGTTTGTGCATCATATTGTGCTGAATGGTATGTAGGTCAGCACGCTGCAGCACCGAAGATAAGGGCCAGGGAACAAGTGTTCTATGTACTTACAAGCAAATATCAGTCATAATAGAGGAAGACAGATCTACAAGAGCGTTTTGGCTTCGGAAATGTTTCTTGTCATTAGCATTTAAAAAAAGCTATGAGACTCGGGCCTATCAGCACCGATTCACAGCAAACCCTGGCTTGCACAGGTTGTTATCTGTTTCGCACAGAGGTACAGCTGGTTAGCAAATGGATTTGCAGATTTTTTTTTTTTTTTTTTTGCAGGGATGAGTAAAAAGGCAAAGAATCAGGTACTTACAACCCATTCAGAATGTAACAATTTTGTTTGTGTTATAAACCAAACCTTCTGTTTTTGCAAACTGCATTATTTTTAGAAACAGAACCAAGAAAAAAAAAACCCAGCTGATTTAAAAAAAATCTTTATTCATATTCCAATATCCCTAAGGGTTCTAATATCCATGAAGTCATACCAGCAAAGAAAGCAATAAGAACAGCAGACTCCGTTGATTCGGTTTACAATGCGGCTTTATTGTGTTAGCAGTCAAGTCAAAAGGCAATATCTAATATTTTTAATTTTTTATTTCTCTCTCTACTCTCGATGGAAAGGGGGAGAAGGTGCTGGGTAAAGGTGTGTGTGCATGTGTGAGGGAGACAGAGTGAGAGAGAACGAGAGCAAGAGAATATTATTGAGTCCTCATTTGGGAGGAAGGGTGAGGGTAATGCATTTTAATATTTATGTGAACTGATATCAATTATCAGAAAGGATATCATAATGCAAAAAATACAATAGTTTTTTTTTTTTTTTCTGAAACTATATCGTATGATAGATGGAGCTGATTGAGTTCTTTGGAAAAAAAGGCAATTACTGAGAAAACAGACAGCAAGGTGTTTCTGTCTCCTGGGTCTGGAGGTATTTTAATCCTTGGCTTTTTTTTAAAGGGGTGCTGGGGGAGTTTCCCAAATGAAGACATCGTGCAGGGACCACATTTCATGTGGGTTCATATAGATACCTGTCGAATATTTTCTGTAAAGACACCGAGTTGTGATGAGTGTCAGATGTCGCATGTCAAAAAGCATTGCCCCCCAAATCAAGCCCAGTGGATGAATTACCACAAATGATTAGGCGTGCAATCAAGCAATCTACGAGGCTCCCGATGTCACAGTTACTGTTCACGTAGAGAATACTTATATTACATCCCAGTGCTATTTGCTTCATTAATAGGGAGGTGATGGAATCCTGAGCAGTGAGGCAGGGTAAGCCAAATCCTTTGTCAACATCTAAGACTTAGATCAAAGACTGGAATAAAGCAGGGGTGGGTGGGGGGAGATGATGAAAGAGTAAACAGAAATTAAGAAATGGATTGGATGTTCTGGAAACATTTGATAAATGAAACACTCTGTTGAAGTACAACACTGAGCATTTTTGATTACAGTGCTTTATTAGGAAATAGACAATCAGCCACTCCACTTTTAAATCAAGTTTTCTTGAGTTAGTTTGTTTCTCTGTCTGGCAAGGCAAATACATTTGTCTCTAGTTAAATCACTATACCCTAGCCAATTACCTTTTGTAGAATCATCCAGGAGTAGAACGGTCCTTGCTTTCCCATTTGGTTTTATTATCCTAGCCTGTCCTCTCAGGAAGGTCCGTGATTAGAATACATCTCAGTGTAATTGGTTTCTTTGCAATCCTATATATTTCTATTTTATGCATTTAAAAACATTATTCTGAGAAAGGGTCCATAGGCTTCCTTAGGAGTCCCTGGTCCAAGAAAGGTTAAAGAGGTAGACTTGAAACAGACCACTGGGGAAAGAACTCCAACACTGAAAAACACAAACCGTGAGAGGTACTCGTACAAAACACACCTCAGGTCAATTGGCAGGTGACCTTTCTCTTCCTTTCTCACTGCCTCTGAAGGATGCCTTAAAATGTTGAGGGCTCAGCAAAGCTGAGGGACTCTGAAGGAAAGTATCAAATGGGGTGTGCTTTGGGATTAAAGAAGTAAAACCCTCATCATTCACGTCTGTACATCTCCTTTTCTCACAGAGCTTGCCTTTCTCTCTCTCCCCTGCCTATTACTCCTTCCCTTCATTCTTTCCTTTGAATAATCCTGACTTCTTGTACTAGAATTCCCACAAACTATTCATATTCCTTTAAGAAAACAGAGACTGTTTTTTGTTCTTCATGGGATCTGGTCCAAATAAACATTTGTTGAATGAATGAGTGAATGCATGAATGAATGAATGCATGAATGAATCAGTTTATATAAAGGGAAAGGATACTCTGTATTGGAGATTTCCTGTGTGGACAAGCAAAGGCTGAAAAGAACCAACATGATGTCAATCAAAGCTGGAGATGAAGTCTTTTTTTTTTTTAAGTTTATTTATTTTTGAGAAAGTGAGAGAGGAAGAGAGCGAGGGAGGGGCAGAGAGAGAGAGGGAGAGAGAGAATCCCAGACAGGTTCTGCATTATCAATGCAGAGCCCGATGTGGGGCTTGAACTCACAAACCATGAGATCATGATCAGAGTCGAAATCAAGAGTGGGACGTTCAACTGACTGAGCTACCAGGTGCCCCTGGAGATGAAGTCTTATAGAAAAAAATTACTTCTACCAGATTACAAACTCTGGGCCTCAGATGTGAGCGCTGACTAGCATAGAGCTGATTTGATTGTATGGACAGTGTCGTCATCGTCTTCTTCTTCTTCCTTTCTTTTTTTTTTTTTTTTTTTGTCTCTCCCAACATAGAGTCCTCAGGCAGAAAGGACAGCCTCTCTCTGGACAGGAGGACTGCATGACATTTCCCAGTCATGTCATCTGGGTCATAAGGGGGACTCTCTATGGAGGGCTGGTCACTATCTTTGTGGCCACTATTGCCCTCTTTAAAAATACTAAAAAAGATTTCATGCACAAAATAACATAAGACTAGTAAAACAAACATCCAATGTCAGCAGTACATTTGCAAATATCATTGGGATTCCCTTCCACCTGTTCTAAGTCCATGCTTCAGCCTCTCAGTGAGAGGAATGCAACCAATGTTTAGATTGTGGTTTATCTTTCTTTGCCTTTTGTTATGGTTCTATCACAGAGATGTTTATCAGTGAGGTATTGTTTGGCTTTGTATTTTTTTTTGTACAAGTGGTATCATATTGTCTTGTGTAGTTTTATGTGATTTGATATTTTTTCCACTAAAATTGTATATCAAATTCATCCACGTTAATACCTGTGGCAATAGTTCACCAGTTTTTCACAGTTGCATAGTATTCTATTACGTGAGTAACCTCCAATTGTTGGTATACTTGCCTGCTGATAGCACCTTCATTTACTTCTGTTTTTTTTAGTGCCACAATACATGGTGCTATAAGCACTCTCATCCAGTCTCCTGGAGCAGAACATGAAGAAAATAAAGAAATATATTTCAATTTGTTAAAGATGTATTTTTGGGGGCACCTGGGTGGCGCAGTCGGTTAAGCGTCCGACTTCAGCCAGGTCACGATCTCGAGGTCTGTGAGTTCGAGCCCTGCGTCAGGCTCTGAGCTGATGGCTCAGAGCCTGGAGCCTGTTTCCGATTCTGTGTCTCCCTCTCTCTCTGCCCCTCCCCCGTTCATGCTCTGTCTCTCTCTGTCCCAAAAATAAATAAACGTTGAAAAAAAAATTAAAAAAAAAAGATGTATTTTTGTTGCAGAGAAGTATGATAGAGTGATCAATAAAATAAACAGATAATTAAATTAGGAATGATGTAAAGTGTCTGACTTTGAAGACTAACTTGTACATGTACTTTTAAATGGATGTTGGTAATTATCATGGTTTATCAAACTATTACGGTTTTCAGATACCTTTGGATACATTTATAATGTAAGCTTTTCAGTACTTATAACATGCCAGAAACTATACCTTCTGTGACTGTCCAAACTGGTGATAAAATTTTTTAGAAGGACCCAACTAAAAACATTATTTTGAGGTTAGGAGAGAAAATAGTTTTAAAGACCACTTAGGAATGGTATTTCTGAGTCACAGTTTACATGCATGCTCAATTTTTCAAGATAAGACCAAATTGTTTACCAAAATGGTTATTCTGATTTGCATTTCCACCAGCAAATGATGGTCTGCTGTTACAGTCTTGTCAAAAACGCTTGGTATAGTCAGACTTTAAAACTTTAGCCAGTGTGGTGTAGTATCTTACGATGGTATCTGTCACGGGTTTTATTCTGTGTTTCCCTTATGACATTGGAGCACTTCCTCATGCGTTTCTTTGGCCATTTGCATTCCCCCTTCTATGAAATGTCTGTTTATGTCCATCCCGGAGGAATTTCTGCTCTTACCTAGTCCCACCCAGCACCCCTTCGCTCCCCCCTCTCTTGATTTCTCATCCTCCTTCCTATTAGGTGGGATCATGTGATTGGTTCTGGCCAATGGGCCATGAGAGGAACTAGAGCATTTAAGGGTTCATGCCTAACTCCTGAGCTCTATCTTCTCCTGACAAAATGACCATGGAGGCTTATGTGGAGATGTTGGAGCCATAAGATTGAAACAGCTTGTATCACTGAATCACTTCATAAAGGACAGCTGCCCAGAAGAGTTGCTTCACCTGCAACAGACGATCTGTGGACAAGAAATAGACCAAAATCTTTAGGTTTATTTGTTGCTCTAGTGCATTTCAACCTATTCTGACTTATATGGTGTTTTGGTTCACTTTTTAAATTTTTACTTTTTAGTGATAAATAAGGATTCTTTATTATTTATTTATTCTTTACTGATCCTTTTCTGTTTTTCATATGATACAAATATCTCCTTCCAATTTGTGGATTATATTTTTATTCTCCTTATGGTATCATTTGATGAACAGAAGTTCTTCACTTTAATGGAGTCAAATTTGTTAATCTTTTACTGTATGATTTGTGATTTTTATATTTTTAAAAAGAAATCCTACCCAACTCCAAGGTCATTTAGATAGCATTTTTTTTCCTAAAAGCGTTAATGTTTTGTTTTTTACTTTTAAGTTTTCATTCATCTTAGAATTGCTATTTTGTCTACAGCAAAAGTAATGATCCCATTTTATTTTGCTTTCCTCTATGGATACCTATGGTCTATTATTTCCTCTTTAATACACAGTGCCATCTCTCTCAGAAACTGTTTCCGTATATGTTTGAGTCTGTTTGGTCTAACTGTTCATTTGGTCTACATGTCTACTTCTATGCCAAAATTATGTTAATTACTATGGTTTTAATATGTGACTTCTAGTAGGGCAATTTCCTCCATCTCGTTGTTTCTTGTAAGTGGCTATTCATGATGCCTTGCTCTTCAGTACGCATTTTTTAAATGGCAGATCAAGTTCCTTGAACACCTCTGTTTGGGTTTTGATTAGAACTGCATTAACTCTGGGGTGCCTGGGTGGCTCGGTTGGTTGAGCGTCTGGCTTTGGCTCAGGTCATGATCTGGCAGTCTGTGAGTTAGAGCCCAATGTCAGGCTCTGTGCTGACAGCTTAGAGCCTGGAGCCTGCTTTGAATTCCGTGTCTCCCTCTTTCTCTGCTCCTCCCCTGCTCATGCTCTGTCTCTCTCTCACTCCTTCAAAAGAAATAAAACCATTAAAAAAATTTAAAAAAAGAACTGCATTGACTTTTTAGATACATTTGGGCAGAGCTGATCTCTTTATTATACTGATACTGTCTATCCTTTTATTAATTATCCATTCTATTTATTTAATCTTTTAATGTCTTTACAGATTTGCTGATTTTTTTCCAAAAAGGTCTTTTAAATCTATTGACAAATTTGTTTTAAAGAACTTTATATATTTTTCTCGCCTTTGTGTGTGGTATCTTTTAAGTTTTTATTATACAATGATATCAACTATGCTAATCTTGTTTCATTTATCCTCTTTTTATTCCCCCTAAAATATTTGAAAGAAAATCTCAGGCATTTTATTATTTCACCCTATACACACTTCAGTATTTATGTCTAGATAATAAGGGCTTTTAAAAATCCATAACAGCCATGTTATTGTCATACTTAATACAATTAGTAGTTCCTTCAGGTCATCTAATACCAAGTTCATGGTGAAATTTCCAAGATGGCTAGTTTGTTTGAATGAGGATCCAAAATCTACATGTTGCATTTGGTTGTTTGTCCTCACATCTCTTACTCTTATGCATCCTCTCTACCATTTTTAATTGATTTATTAAATACCCAGGTCATTTGCCCTGTGGAAGTTCCTATGGTTTGGATTTGGCTGCTTGCTTTCTTGTGCCATCTAAATTGTTCCTCTATCACTCACATTTCCTGGGATCTGGGAGTTAGATCTGCAGATGCATTTACAATGCATTCAGGTCGTTTATATATACACCTTAGGGTATTGCTATAGCTCCTCAGTGTGAAGGGGTAGTGGGAAAGAATGTCATTACCAAGTTAAAGCTGGATGTAGAGGATGGGTCACCTGATGAAGTGGGAAGGGTGCTGTGATCAAAGGGAAGAACAGCCTTTGTTGGCAATGGGGCCTGAGCTGGAGCAGAAGGAATAATAGGAACCTACCTCTGCTCCCACCTCCATCCCTGCCAGTGTTTTCCCCTGGCTGAACCCAACTGAGAATCTATGTGAAACAGTTCATCAGGGTCAGATTCCTGGGTCATAGGACAGTGCAGTGGAGAACAGAGAATGGAGCTGAGGGACCAATAGAGAATTGTCATCACAGAACTTGATTCTTTTGCTCTATTAATTAATGTTGAGTAATTAGTAGATGTCTTAGCTCAATGGTGACTTATAAGCTTTTGTCAATATCATTAAGAACTATGGATTTTTATATGTTTGATATTTTTCAACTTATTGAGGTCATTATTCTTTTTAATGCTCAAAGTGTCCCATATTAGCCCTGTTGGAGCCCTTTCAAGTTGGCTCCTGTGTCCTTTTTGGGATGATTCCATTAGTCTTATACAGTTTTGGCACAAGAGATGTCCTAAGCTTTTCTTGTATATTTGCTGTTTTAGAGTTAAAAGCAGTAACTTGAAAAGCCCTGCTTCCCTCTGTAGCAATTGGTATGTAGAAGCCTTAATTCTGGGTGCTAAGGGTGCCCATTACTTTTGGGTTGCTGTGGCAACCAGGTCTTTAAAGTGGACAGAAGGAAATATGTGCAATTTTATAAAAGAATATTATGAAGATTTTCCAATTCAAACTTTAGTTTATAGAGTTTTAACTTAACTTTGATCATATACTTTTTCTCTTACACAGGAAATTTAGGTTTATAAGGGCACAGTTATTTACTTTATCCTATATTAAAATATCAATGGTTTCAAAATAGCAATACTATTTCTACCAGCAATAAGACTATTGAATGAAACTTTAGATTTCTTTGTGACTCTCTGTTTTTAGAATACATCCTGCCAGGGAGGTACACATAAGATAGAGTGTTTTAGCATCAACTGAAGTGAAGTTTTTCTATGAGTAGTTATGCCATCCACTTGAAATTTAGTTACATCCATTTTTTTCATTCTGGTTTCAATTCTGAAGCACTGATTATTCCTTTTTCAATTTAATTTAATTTTTAATTTATATGGTTCAAAAGTCAAAACTATGTAACAAGACACACTTGCAGAAGTCTGCCTCCTATCCCTGTCCTCTCTATTCCTGATCCTGATCTCCATCATAGGTAACCACTTCTAAAAAAACTTTTTAATTTTCCCTTTTATTGTTTCTTTTAAAAAATATAAATGAATTGCTGTATTAAAATCTTATTTACCTTTCCCTCTTTTGTACAATAGTATGTTTACAGTTAGCATACAATAGCAATGAAAGTTTAAAAAAACATACAATAAATAAATATTTTTGCATGTTGCTTTTATTGTTTAGCAATATATATTTGGAGATTATTCTATATCAATATTTAGAGAGGTTTTTGTTTTTATTTTTTTTATCAGCGTATTCCTTTTTTTTTTTTAATTTTTTTTTCAATGTTTATTTATTTTTGGGACAGAGAGAGACAGAGCATGAACGGGGGAGGGGCAGAGAGAGAGGGAGACACAGAATCGGAAACAGGCTCCAGGCTCTGAGCCATCAGCCCAGAGCCCGACGTGGGGCTCGAACTCACGGACCGCGAGATCGTGACCTGGCTGAAGTCGGACGCTTAACCGACTGCGCCACCCAGGCGCCCCATCAGTGTATTCCTTTTTGCAGCTGCATTATATCACATTATGTGGATGTACCATAGTTTATCCTGCCAGTCTACAATAATGGACTTTTGGGTAATGTCTTGTCTTTTGATATTGAAAATAACATCACAATGAACAGCTTTGTGCCTCTATTATTTGCATTTTACCAGTGCATCTTTGGAATAGAATCCTAGAAGTGGTAATTCCTCTATCAAATATGTACCTGAAATTTTGCTAAATAATGGTAAATTTTTCTCCATGAAGTTGTACCATTTTTGCATTCTGGCCACTACTATAGAAGACTGCTCATTTCCCATAGATTTGCTGGCCAATCATGTTGTTATAATCTGGCTTTTTTTCTAATTTGATAAGTGAGAACTGGATCTTCAGTGTAATTTTAATTTGTTTTTCTCTTTTTATGAGCAAGACTGAGTATCTTTCCATCTCTGTGAATTGCCTATATATATATTTTTTTTTCTTTTTTCTTTTTTCTTTTTCTTTTCTTTTCTTTTTTTTTTTTTTTTAACCTATTTTTCTGTTGGATTTTTGGTCTTCTCAACTTTTCTGTTGGAGTTTTGGTTTTCCATGTTAGGGATCTTGCCCTTTGTGTTGTGTTACAGATTCTCTTTTTTTCCAGTTTGAGGCTTGTGTTTTGACTTTACTTATGCTATTTTTTGTTGTTTTTGCCATGAAAATTTTTTGTTTGATGTGGGCAAATAAGAAAGTTTTTCTGTTCCAGGTTAAAAGAAATTAACTTATGTTTTCTTCTAGTACTTCTGTCACTAGATAGTACCTTAAATTTTTTTTATTATGGAAATTTTTGAACATACCAATATATGGAGAATAATATAATGAATTCATTTTATTCACCAATTAGCTTCAACAGCTGTCATTACATGTCCTTTCTTGTTTCATACCTCCATCCGCTCTCCTATTTGATATTGTTTTAAGCAAATCTTAGATATTATATTATTTCATCTATAAATATTTCAGCATGTAAGTGCTCTTTTTAAAATTCACATTGTATATTTGCTGCTGGCTGATGTAGTTAATTTTATTTTACTAATTCTTACTTATTAATTTTTACTTAATTTTATGAATATAATTAATTTTTGTATGTTAAGCAAATGTCTTGTTTAAAACTTTCTTTAAAATAATTTGTTGGTAGAGGTGCCTGAGTAGCTCAGTTGGTTAAGTGTCCAATTTTGGCTCAGGTCATAATCTAATGGTTTGTGAGTTTGAGCCCTGTGTCAAGCTCTGTGTGGACAGTTCAGAGCCTGGAGCATCCTTTGGATTCTATGTCTCTCTTTCTCTCTCTCTGCCCTACTCCACTTGCTCTCTGTCTCTCTCTCTGTCTCAAAAATAAATAAACATGAAAAAAATTAAAACAAAATAAAGTAATTTGTTTGTAGATGAATTTTCTATGTAAAACACCCTATCATATATTAATTACTATAGTCTCTCTTCTTGCTTTCTAAACTTGTATCCTTTATGAAATTAAAAAAAATACTGTTTTCATATTTTGGTGACTAGGATTACTTTTATAGTAATTTCTACATTAAAGGATTTCTTTTTATAATTTTAAAGACAATGATTCCATTATTTTATTTTATGTTTTGTGTACTGTAGGCTTTTGTAGAAACCCTTTTTCTGCTTAACAAAGTTACCTTCATTTTCTATTTTGCTATTAATTTTATCATGAATTGATGTTAACTTAACAAATTTTTTTTCAATGTTTGTTCATTTTTGAGAGACAGAAAGAGACAGAGCATGAGCGGGGTAGGGGCAGAGAGAGAGAGAGAGAGAGAGAGAGAGAGAGAGATTGAGAGTGAGAGCGGGGGAGACACAGAATCTCCCCCGGGAGAGATTATTTATTATTATTAAATATATAAATTATTATTTAGAGGTGAGAGCGGGGGAGAAGCAGACTCCAGGCTCTGAGTTGTCAGCACAGAACCAGATGCAAGGCTTGAACTCACAAACCAAACTGTGAGATCATAACCTGAGCTGAAGTGGACACTTAACTGACTGAGCTACCCAGGCGCCCCGTGTTAACTTGCTTTTTTGCATTGAGATGATCACATTTTTTCCCTCTCTCTCTCTCCTTTTCTAAATTGTGATGAATTATAAGATTTTCTGTAATTAAACCAGATTTGTATTCATGGGATAAACCCAACTTGGTCAAGATGCACTATATTTTAAAAAACTAAAAAGCTGGAATTAATTTGTTAATATTTTGTTCAGAATTTTGCATCCAGATTCATGAGTGTGATTGATCTGTATTTTTCTTTTCTATTGGGATTTTTTATGATTTCAATATGAGGATTATACTAGCTTCATAAAATGAATTGGGAACTATTTTCTCTTTTTTGCGTTCTCTGTGTAAGTTAAAAATTTTTGTTCTTGGAATTTCAACAGAATTCACTTGTAAAACCATCGGAGCCTGGTGGTGTTGGGGAGATGTTCAAACTATGTTTAAAAGGTTTAAAGGATTATTGATATTTTCTACTTCTTCTTGTGGGCAATTTTGTTAAGTTGTATATATTTAGTGGAATTTGTCTATTTCACTTAAGTTTTAAATTATTAACCTAATGTTGTTTATGGTATTCTGATTATCTTTGATTATCCGTGTCTTAATTTCTGTAACTTCATTTTCATTTATAATATTGTTTATTTGTGCTCTTTTTTCTTGGCCAATATATTTGTTCAGCATTGTTATTATTGTATCCCATTTTAATTAATTAATGATAATGATTAATTTATATTATTTAATTTTTTTCTTCCTTTTACTTTACTGATACTTATTTTCTTTTTATTTCTTAACTTTTACTTTGGATACTTTATTAAATTTCAGTCTTTTTGCTTTTTTATTACAAACTTTAAAAAATGGCTATGCATCTCATTTATTTTGGCTTGTATTTTAAACTTTTCTTTGATCTGTGAGTAAATTTTAAGTACATTTTAAGTGTCATAAATTAAATTTTAAAAGGTTATCCTCTTGTTATATTTTAGTGAGGGAGTATGAAATATATGATGATATTTTTTGAAATTCATTGATATTTTGTGCCCTGATAGTTGATCAATTTTTATAAATGCTCCATATGTGTTTGAGGCAATGTCACTTTCTTATTATTTAGAGCAGGGCTCTTTATATGGATTAAATCAAGTCTGTTAATTTTGTTATCCAGATCTATATTCTTACTAATTTTGAGCTTTTAATTACTAAGGTACATTTGTTAATGCTCCCACTAGAATGTGAGTTTATTCACTTCTTATAATTTTATGTGTTGCAAAGCTATTTTATTTGAGGCAATAAATTTTAGAATTGTTTGTCCTTTCTGTTCTGAGATATATCTATATATCTATATCTGTATCTGAATCTATATCTATGTATCTATATCTTTCCATTTCAATTGTGCAGCTAATATAAATTTCACTTGTAGGCACATTTGAAGGGAGTTTGTTATAAAATTTAGAGAGACTATTATTTCTACTGTAATTATTCTTGGAGTCAATATCGGATCAGACAGGTTTTCCTGATGACTCCCTTTGGCGCAGGCAAAGGGACTTTTTCTCATTCATCCTTTCATTGAATGTGGACTATTTGAAGTTCCTGTTTTTATGTAGGGGTCTGATTTCAGCCCCTGTACATGCATAGACCTGAGGCCTTGTCTGCCATTCTGTGAGTAATTGTTAGTTCCCACATCTCTAGGTTCATGTGCTTTTACCCTCAGGATTGTCCTGACTTCCAAATTTTCTTACCACTCTGGTTTTGATTTACTGTCAATTTTTTTTTCTTTAGTGGGTTTCCTTTAGTTTCTTGTAAGCTCAACAATGTATATAAAAGCATGTTTATTATAATATATCCAGCAGAAGTTATTTTGTGATGGAACATTTTTATCCCAGAATATCTAATGCACCATATTGTCAGAAGTATAAATCTCTCATCTTGCAATAGACTGTTAGCTGATTTCCTTCCTCAATACATTCTCCACAAAGTAACCAGAATAACATTTTTACAATATTGATCGGCTTATGTTGCACATAGACTAAAATTCTGGCATACATGGTATACAAAGCCTATATAATCTGGCCTTTGCCTACTTTTCAAAGTAATCTTCTGCCTATCCACTCTACAGATTTATATCAATCATGTTACCTTTCTTTCTATTCCCTGATAGGCAATGTTATCCTCACCTTAGATCTTTTATTGATCTGTCACCTCTTCCTAAAATGTTCTTTCCCAAGATCTTTGTGGTCTGATTCCCTCTTATTATTCAGATTTCCACCTAAGTGTCATTTCTCTAGAGAAAACTTCTTTGATCATTTCATCTAAAGTTGCTTCTCCATAACTCTCACATCATTTCACAGCATTTATTGCCATCTGAAATTAACTTGTTTATTAGTTCACTTGTTAATTTTATCTCTTCCCTCGCTAGGATATAAGCTCCATGAGGACAGGGACATGAATCATTAACATTTGCCCAATGCTTGGGAGAGTTTAGGTATTCAGTCTACATTTGTCAGATGAAATTCATTAAAAAAATATTTTTGAATACTTTCTATGAGCCAGACACTGTAGTAGGTGCTTGGAACACATAAGTGAAATGAACAAATAAAGATCCCTGCATTGTATAGCTTATATTCTAAATGGGTAGATAGACATGAAACAACAAATACATCACATATGTAAATTACATAGCATATTAGAAGGTCATATGTGCAATGGAATAGTGAAAAAGTAAGTAGTGTGGAGGGGAAGTTTGCAATTTTAAATAGAAGAGGGTAGGCTTTATTGAGAAAGTGATATGAGAGCAGGAAAAAAATGAAATGAGAGACTGGTATAGTGGATTTCTGGGGAAGAAGAACATTCCTAGCAAGTGCTAGGGTCCAAAGGAGTTAGAGGGGTGGGAATGGAGTGGGAGTATGGAGGCAGATGAATTTAGGGAGGTAACTGGAGGCCAGATTAATGGGTCTTATAGACTATTATAAGAATTTTGGCTTTTCCTCTGAGTGAGATGGAAACCACTGGAGGATTCTGAGCTGAGGAGGGGCACAATCTGACTGACATTGTAGAAGGATCACTCTGACTACAGTGTTGAGAACAGACATAACAGCAAGGCTAGAAGCAGAGAGACCTAGGAAGAGACAATTATTGTCATCCAGGCAAGAGACGATGGTGGCTTGATCTACATGGAAGCAGCAGAGGTGGTAAGCAGTAGTTATATTCTAGAAATACTTTGAAGGTTCAGTCAACAGGATTTGCTAACAGAGTAAGATGATATCAACAATGGAAGGATGGAGTTGTCACCATGTGATAGGAAGACCATGAGTGAAGTAGGTTTTGGGAGACAAGAACAGGAGTTTTGAATGTGTTGAATTCAGACAAGTGATAATATGAAGAAGGCAGTTGGAACTCAGAACAGGAGTCTGGAGAGATTATAAATCAGGAATTAATTAGTATGGAGGTGGTATTTTAAAAGCCAGAGAAAGAGTGTAGGTAGAGAAGAGAAGAGCCCCAAGGCCCAAGCACTGGTGACTCTGACATTAGGCAGTCGGGGAGTAGGGATGTGGCAGCAAAGGAGAGAGAAGCTACCACCTGTTGAGCTAGGAGGGGAGCAGGAGGGTGAAGTCCTAGAGCCAAATATGCTGTTACTTGACTTTTAAAAAATATTCCTGTAAATGAATAATTTTTGAGATTTCCATAAATGTGAATTAAAAATGGTGATTATTGAAATAGTTCCCTGATGTATACATTTTGTACTAACAAAACATCCATTCAGAGGAGAAATCTCCAACAATTTCCAACACTGGATGATGTGTAAGTTCAGATTTTATAGGACTGAAATGTGAATCTTTAAACCTGGCTTTGGGTCGTTTTAAGTCTCCCTGGAGAGAGAGTTAATTGTCTTTTTTTCTTCAATGTTGGGGCTCCCATTGCTATGGGGCTCGTAGTGACTTCAGGCTTCCATCTTCCCCATCTGAGGTCTCTTTGTTGTTTCCGTTGCAACAAAAAGGATTTCCGAGAGAAAGAACATATAGAAAGTTGATGGAATGGCCATCTTCTCGTTGGTTACTTGGCCTGGGCTTGCACTTTGATGGATTTCAAAATAGTTTCTAGTTGCCGGATAGTTTTTGTGTATGGAACTGGGCTGGGTCCCGTATTTCTAGGTTCTCAGTTGAATTTTATCAAACCGACTATGTCGCTTTTGCAACTTCTTCCCACCAACCCTCTTCTCTTCCCCTATCCCCCTGCCCCTCTACCCCTGCCAAAAAATAAAACCCTTAAAAAACCTGGCATATTGTAGGTATTCAGTAAATGTTTGTCCATTTGGGTTGGAAGATTCAGCCTCTAACATGGCAGACACAGTGCTTTCAAAACTACAGAAGATTTTATTTTAAAAATTATCAGCTTCTGGGAGTGAGCTGTGACTTTAAAACTTCACATAGGTATATGTATTCTAGTAAGCATAATGGTTTAGGCATACCTAAATTACAAATCACCACCTCAAAAAATTTAGAGTAGTTTATCCCTGTTGGTTTTCCTTTCCCACTAAAGTCATCATCTGTTCACAGAGCACCATTAGCAGCTGAAAAGACATGGCAGGGGATTGAACAAATTGAACATTCATCGCAGACAGATTTTCTCCTTCTGTGTGTGTGGATTGGACATGACTGTGAACAGTTGGAGGTCAGACCATCACTAATATGTATGAAACTTTTGGTGTTAATTTACCATTAAAAAATATATTAATTTTTGGCAGAGGTGTGAGTATCCTTGTCTTGCCTAAAGCTTTATTTCCCTTGATACATAGCAAGCTAAAATCCACGCTGGGCCAATGTGAAAAGCAAGCAAACTTTTTCTTTGTGAAAGCCCTGTTTTGTTTCTTGGTGAAAGTATGTACATGAGTTTCATTTTCATTCACTAAAAAGGCCCTTGCAAAAGACTGGGATGATCAGTGAGGAAAAGAAAGATCCTACAAACAGCACAGGAGCATCCTGTGCTGGCTGAATTTGATAGGTTCCCCTGAACTGATCCTTTCATTTGCCATTTTGGCTGTGCCTAACTCCACTTCCAGCAAATGGCTTGCCAGGGAACAGAAGACTGCGTAAAATTCTGAGCGGCTATGCCTGAGCATGTTAGTAGACTACACTTTAAAAAAAATTTTTTTTTCAACATTTATTTATTTTTGGGACAGAGAGAGACAGAGCATGAATGGGGGAGGGGCAGAGAGAGAGGGAGACACAGAATCGGAAACAGGCTCCAGGCTCTGAGCCATCAGCCCAGAGCCTGACGCGGGGCTCGAACTCACGGACCGCGAGATCGTGACCTGGCTGAAGTCGGACGCTTAACCGACTGCACCACCCAGGCGCCCCTAGACTACACTTTTTAAAGAGCACCTTTTCTTCAACTGCTGTAAAACAGGTGCCTCTACTATGAAGCGGTGGTCAGGGTTAGGTGGCAGCTGGAGTAAGGAAAGAAGAAAGAGAAATGCCCGGTTAGGACTCTCTTCACAACCTAGCAACAGCTACGTTTTCCCATGGACAGTTAAAAGCTGAAAGGCCTCTAACATCTTTTGTACCACAAGGTACCCAAATTATACCAGGAGAGTGAATGTTGTTTCTGAGCAGAAAGACACAGTTGGGAAGTGCTTGCTTTATGTGGCATGTGCATTTATGAAGAAAGAAAATAAAAGAAGGGATTTTATTTTATTATTGCAACAAAACACAATTATTTTTGACACGTTGACATCTGACATAAAGTGACATTGATACTCACATCTTCTCTGAATAAATCTCCTTTCTGTTGATATTGCTGAAAATGCTTAAAACAATTTTCATTGGCTCCTCTTTGTTCTCTTTGTTCTAGTCGGTAGCCATTAGTTATGCAGACTGGTGTTGGCTTTTAATGCGATGCTATTATTAAAATAAAATAAAAACTCCTTAAACATTTAAGAGGAACAGTCCTCAGACAATGCAGACATTAAATTAGCATTTACTATTGATTTTCTTGATTTCTTTTTTCCCCCTTAATAGTAAAGTAAAACTTTCAAGTGAACTACGGCTCTGGGAACGCCTCATGAGAAAAAAATTAAAAAAAAAATTTTCTTAATGTTTATTTATTATTGAGAGACAGAGAGAGAGACAGAGCATGAGTATGGGAGGGGCAGAGACAGGAGAAGACACAGAATCCGAAGCAGGCTCCAGGCTGTGAGTGGTCAGCACAGAGCCCAACATGGGGCTTGAACTCATGAACTGCAAGATCATGACCTGGGCTGAAGTTGGACACTTAACTGACAGCCACCCAGGCACTCCATCGTTTTGAGAAAAATCTTGAGGCACCTTCCTTCAAAGATGCTGTTTAGAGGAATTTCGTGCCATTAAACAAAGAGAAATCCTATTTAAGTGGACTATGGAATAATATTCGGCAAGATTCTAGAGACTGTGCTGATAGCTAACCCAGGTGCTTGTATCCTTGTTTCATAGTAAGTAGGTGGGGCCAAGTTATGACTTATGCTTATGAGCAGTTGTAATTGTGATCCTGGCCTCTAAATGTAAGCTCCTTTGAATGCAGGTTACTCTAATTTGAGCCCCAGCTTTCTGTATACATAGTCAGCACCCCATACATGATATTAATTCCCAATAAATTGTTAATTTGTGGCAGAGCTGTAAAGCTTCTCTTGTCAAAAGCTTTATTTTTCATGACCTCTGTAGAGAAAGAAATCCATCTAGAGATAAAGTTCAATTTGAAAAGCAAGTAATCTTTCCTAAAATTTCAAGTTATCAAAATTTCCTTGTTATCAAGAGCCCAGCCCTGGGCCAGATGTTTTGGAAGATAAAAGGAAACTAGAAATCATGACCCCTTCCTCCCAGGAGACCACCATTGTATATGTAATCTTTACATGAGACTACTAAATTACAAGGCAATGTAATCAGATGCTGAGCTCTATGGTAGAGGCCATGAATGATGGAAGAACCAGAGGAAAAGAAAAAAAAAGGTCTATGAAAGTTTCATAACTTACTTAAACTGAGCCTTGAACAGATGGTGGGTGGGGAAAGCCTGAGAAAGACAAATAATCTTTGCACTGTGCACAAGTACCATTGACGGGAAGGGAACGGTAAAAGGAGAGAACAGAGTGGTGTGCCATTTGGTCCATGGTAGGGAATAGTGAGATATTCACAGTGACCTTGAGGAGCTTTGTGTTTCTCAAGAATTTTGTAAGAGTTGCATTTTAGGATGTTGAGGGCTTGTCCCTATGTCTTATTTATCAATCATTCAGCTATTCCACCAAAGAAACATGAATATACAAGAGGCCATGTAAGAATAGTTAAGAAGATTTAATGTTTGACCTTAGTATCTATTAAACTAGATTTTTAAAAAGGAAAATGAGAGCCTGGTAACATCCCCACCATTAAATAAAACGTCCTTGATTTTCATATGAAAAGTCTTGCTTATTATACTCTCAAATTCACTCATCTTCTGTGAGGCCCGGAATGAAGTGACAAAATCAACATCTTCCCTATGATGACAAGAGATTTTGCATTTTCTTACCAAAAATATTCTGTGCTAGATAGAGTTTTTCAGGTTGACAAGTCTGAGCACTCATTTGGGTGGGACAGAAAGGGTCTCTGAATCCTCCACTGGCCTCTTTATTTTCTTCTTTTAATGAAAATGGACATCTAACATGGATGGACAAAGGGTGCCCCTCACCTTTTTCTGATTTCTAATGTTTCAAGAAATCATGGAGTCTAGGTGGCATATTTCACTTCTTTGGACATTTTACTGCTCCTGTTTACTTATAATTTCCCCAGTTGAATAATCACAGAAAAACTTCCTTACAAAAAGATCACTGGATCTTTGAAAGCCTCCTACAAATCCCCAGGGTCAGAATGGCTCACTCGACTCATAACCAAGATGGTACCTCAGGCTACCCCAGTACGTTCTACATCCCCCACCCCATTCTTTTGACAATTTCTTCTGGAAACTGGGTAAAGGCAAATAACAGGGAAATTGAACCTAGAAGTTTAGTAGCGTGTGTGAAACACACTGTCGGCTCGATTCTGATGTGCTATGGGATGTAGGAGAGAAGTAGAAAGGGACCTGGCCACATTAGCCTTGTGAAAAAAATGGACTGTGGACAGGAAGAGCATTTTTTTTTTGAAAAAGGAAAATGGGAGAAATGGTTCTGAGTATTGGATCTGGTCTTTTCTTTTTGCAGGAATTCTGTTGTCCCTTTAGAAAATGTAGAAGCCGTTCCAAGGCACATTGGCACCCGTGTGGCACTGCAGCCTTCTCTTGGCACTGCCTCATCCTGTTGCTGGCAGGACAGAGCATGGACCTCTTTAGCCTCATCCTCTGTTGTTTTCTGCACAGGAGCCAGACATTGTGGCTACTCACGAGGCGAGGCTGGCAGCTGAAGAACCCAGATGCCAAGCTCTGGACTGGACTTCTGTTCGGTTTGTGGCTGGTCCCTTCCCTGGCATCTGCCCTGGCTTTGCAGCAGCCTGTGTCCCCGTCTGCAGCGCTGGGCTCAGGATTAGGCTTCTGTTGGCTCCCATGGATGTTCGGTCACTGTTTCCCTTTTGAATTATCCTTGATTATGAGGAATGTGCCTTTATGACACATTCCTCCCCAGGTGCCTGCTTAGACGATGTGCCTTCGCCACTAAAAAGGGGGTTTTCTCTCAAATTGCTGGCCACTGTTAGCATGAAATCTCACGGAATGGGGACATTCTTCTTTGGTAGAAAGATGAAAAAGAAAATACATAAGCTTATATTTCAGAGACAAACCTTTATTTTCTTCTTAATAATAGGAAAGGTTCTGAAACGATGTTAAAGAGAAAACAAAAGCAACCCCTTACAACTCAGGAACTTGAGAAATTCCTGAAGCCTCTTTGTTCTTTTTCAGTTCCTTTGACTTGCTGTCCCTACACATGCCATTGTCCTTGACTGTCAGAGATGATTTCTTTCCCTTATCCAGGGACTTTGGACTTGACAAAAGGGAGGTGGGTTCTCCAGGTTACAGGAGGTAGTATATTTATGGCATTCATCAGCAAATAGACATTGAATTGGGTTCCCACTGGGTTAGGAACATTGGATCACATCTTGCTGGTGAGGGGGTGGCAGTAGATGGATCAGTCAGTAAGTCTTACTTTACTTCATGGAGCTCATGAATAGTGCCCTGAGAAGAGAAGATCTCAAACTTACCTAAGAAATGTAAATCAACTTAAGAAGTTCACCAACTACAAGGGAAGCTAAATATACAAGGACACAATTCAGGAACACTCACCTCTAGAATATCTTTGTAGATCTGAGAGGCATCTGACATTTGTTCTAGACTCTTTAGGTATTTGCCTTGCTTCTGACTGACTCTTGTTCATGGGAATTATAGATACCATTCAAAAGGAAGGATGAATTACAGCTAAATAGAAGGCACCTTGCTTTTCACAGTACAGTATCTAAATGACCTTTTGGGTATTTGAACAACCTTTGACTGAACACCAAAACCTGTAATCCTGTCGAGCTGAATGATTATTTACTGCTGGATTTCTGCAGCTGGAAAAGAAGCTGTCCCAACGGCTCTTTCCATCTTCGTGAAATCTCAATGGAAGCTAGGTCTTTGGTGTCAGACAGACCTGAGTTCTAGTCTCAGTTCCGTTCTTTATTAGCTTCATGACGCTGAGTAAATTCCTCAACCTCTTTTTTTTTTTCCCAATGTTTATTTGTTTTATTTTGAGAGAGAGAGGAAGCATCTATGGAAGCAAGTGGGGGAGGGGAAGAGAGAGAGGAGAGAGAGAATCCCAAGCAGGCTCCTTGCTGTCAGCACAGAGCCCTACGTGGGGCTCAATCTCACAAGCTGTGAGCTCATGACCTGAGCAGAAATCGGGACCCTTAACCGACTGAGCCACCCAGGTGCCCCTCCTAAACCTCTTTAAACCTCAGTTTGTTCCTCTATAAAATGAGAAGATAACAGCACCTAGCTCGTGGCATTGTTGTGAATGTTAGATGACAAATTCATGGTACTGTGTATGTCATGGAGTTAAGACCAAAATAGATGTTGTTCAGTGTTAAGATTTTTGTAGGTTGGAGCAGGAAGAATACCACCCATCAATCTACAGATCTATGTCATTTTTATCTCATTGCTTGACCCTCGTATTCATTGACTTACCAGCTTTTTAAAAATTTTTTAATTTATTTTTAACTATTTTTAAGACTTTTAATTTTTTTTTTTATTTTTGAGAGAGAGAGAGAGAGAGAGAGCATGAGTGGGGTAGGGGCAGAGAGAGAGGGAGGCACAGAATCTGAAACAGGCTCCAGGCTCTGAGCTGTCAGCACAAAGTCTGATTCGGGGCTCAGACTCACTAACCATGAGATCATGACCTGAGCCGAAGTTGGACGAATAGCTGGCTGAGCCACCCAGACCCCCCTTGACTTACCTGCTTTTAAAGAGGCAGAACAATCTGTGTTCTTGAGAGCCTCAGACCTACATATAACATGGTGCCAGACAGAGCATATGATGATAAAATATTTGTTAAATGAAGCAGTGGGCATGATAGACTTCAGGTTTATTCCCCTGAATGTATTATTTTAGAGAGTTAAGCCAAGATGTAGCCAGTTAATAAATTACTATCAAAATTGACATCTCCTGAGGGGGCCAACAAAGGAAATTTGAAGTCTTAGGTGTATAGGTACTGAGGAAATAATTCTTTTAAAGAACACTTTCCAAATTTGGAACAGTGGCCATGCTAACCTAGAAAACAAACTATTATTATTATTATTATTATTATTAAAAGTTTATAATTTATTTTGATAAAGAGAGAGCAGGGGAGGGTCAGAGAGAGAGGGAGAGAGAGAATCCCAAGTAGGCTCTGTGTTGTCAGCACATAGCCTGATGCAGGGCTTGAATTTGTAAGATCACGACCTGAACTGGAGTTGGATGCTTAACCAACTGAACGACTCCAGCACCCCAGATTGAGGTAGGTGATCTTAGCAAATGTAAAGCGCATTGGGAAGAAGTAATAGTCATTAAGTGAAGCTTACTATCATTTGTAGACTTTAGAAATCGGAGCCCATCTCCAAATCTATAGTATAAGGGAGTGGGAATTGGTATACTTTCTCTGTAAAAGGCCATATAGTAAATATTTAGGCTTCACAGGTTATATGTGTGGTCTCTCAGAATTGTAGTGTAAAGCAGCCATAGAAAATATGCAAACAAATGAATGTAGCTGTATTCCAATCAAACTATTTGGTGGCAGGATTTGACCCATGCATGGGCCACAGTTTGTTGATTTCTGGTATAAGGGATTAAAAATATGATGAGTTAATATCCAGAATTTTATGGGGTGCCTGGGTGGCTCAGTTGGCTGAGGGTCTGACTACGGCTCAAGTCATGATCTCATGGCTCATGAGTTTGAGCCTCGTGTCAGGCTCTGTGCTGACGGCTCAGAGCCTGGAGCCTGCTTTGGATTCTGTGTTTCCCTTGCTCTCTGTTCCTCCCGCACTGGCACTGTCTTTCTCTCTTATTACAAATTTTTTTGAAAAATTATCCAGAATTTTGTTTTTGTAATCAACTTTTTAAATTAAGTTTTTAATTTTAATTCTAGTATAGTTAATATACAGTGTTCCATTAGTTTCATGTGTACAGTATAGTGATTCAACAGTTCTATACATCGCCCAGTGCTCATCATGATAAGTGTACTCTTTTAAGTAAGTCACAGTCCTTAAATAAGGCATCTCTCATTTCTTTCTGGTTAACAGTTATTTATAATATTTATAAGGATTTCAAGTAATATGGAGATAGGGATCAGAGGTATGAGTCTGCTGTCCAAACTCAAAGGCTAGACATATGTGAGGAGCAGGCAGTAATAAGACAATCGGACTGGAGGGGTGGTTGGTTGCTAGAGAAAGAACACACACTCTTGCAGCTGACCATTGCCATAGGGAACTGGGGCCCAATGTTTTAGATATTCCAATTTTTCAAAAGAGCCCAGACACCTCATTAAATCTCCTGATTTTTAAATATTGGCTTAAAAACAGTTCTAAAAACAGTTTTAAAACCATTGAGTTGGGGCACCTTGCTGGCTCAGTCGGTTAAACAGCAAACTCCATTTCGGTTCAGGTCATGATCTCATGGTTCGTGAGTTTGAGCCCCACATCGGTCTCTGTGCTCACAGTGTGGAGCCTGCTTGGGATTCTCTGTCTCCCTCTCTCTCTGCCTCTCCCCTGCTCATGCTCTCTCTCTCTCTCAGAATAAATAAATAAACTTCAAACAAACAAACACTCAGTGCCCCACTAAAAAAATGTAGCCTTAGGCTGGTAGTTTGTGACCTTTGCTCTTAGTCCACAGATCTTTACGTTGAAATAGTTGTAGTTGCCATAAAATGGGGCTAGAGTTTTTTGCAAAGCCAGTCTGAATTTTACAAGGACTGATCACATTTATGCCTGTTTCCTTAAAGTCACCCCTCTATTGCAAAACTATTTACCCCAAGATGGCACCACGAGGCTTCACCCGACCGTAGGTTGAGGTATACCAAGCATACCCAGTGAAATTCTATGGATAGGATTTCATTAGAATTTGAACAGCCTGAAGGAAAAGGGGAAGGCTTGGCAGCTTGTTCATTAACAACGAAGATTTATGGACAACCAACCTGCCAAATTTAAAGAGAAATCAGTCCACGTTGGGTTTGAAATTGTCCAGCTCTGCTTGAATGGGTGAAACCCTCCCTTATCTCATCCCTGCTCTTCGTGTTGGCAGATTCAGTTCTATGATTCAATAGAAACCATTCTCTTTTCCTAATATTAAAATCTCATTTTGTTCTAAACTCTAATGATTTGAGACTTGTTTTTTTTTCTGAGCTGGATATAAGCAAAAATTACCTTATCATGTGAAAGTTTAATTCCCTCATTTTAATGAGCTACTTTAAAATCAATAGGTTAAATAAAACTTGTATTGTTTTTATTTGACAATCTCAAACTGCATTATTGTGGAAGTATTTGGGGGTGCAAGTTGTAATTTTAAACGTCCCTGTGCTTATTCCACGGGATTCATCTGTACTGAAGCCATCTGAAAATTCTTTTGTGGAATGAAACTCACATGCTAGAAATCTTTGGAGGCTTTTAAACCCAAAGTCTTTTTTTTTTCTTTTTCCTTTTTAGCAGCAATTCTCCCAGAAATAGTCTATTGTGCCTGACAAAATGTATCCAATCCCGAACTTGAAAAGGATCCACTCCTGTTTGTAACTCAGTGACCCCGAGGCCCAAATTGGTATTGAACTTTCTGAAAAAGCACTCTTGGTTCTTTAATAAGAACTTATTGGTAATTAGCACCCTAGCCTGGGCATACATTTTGGGTTGTCAAAATAAAAATAAAAATTAAGTGGCATCTGTTGATCTGGAAAAAAAAAAAAACAAACCCAACCAGTTATACACATTTAGCTCTGCATTTTAGAAATTCTTAAGTTAATCCCATTTTAGTGTTCTGGAGAAAGGTGCAATGGAATGAAATGATCCCATGAAATCCTTGTGTTCCATAAGGTGTCTTGAAGTTTGATTGGATATTAACTAAAAGATCATTTTGTTTCTCTTTTATAGCAGGAGATGCAATGTGTTCATTTTATAACATCTCCGCTGTTTGGAATAAATCACCAAGGACAGATGCTCATCACATTTCGGTTCAATAAAATTCTTTGCAGAGTCTGAACAGATACATGGCTAGTTGCTTTAGGTCTCTGTCCAGGCCATTATTTGTTTGGAAAATCAAATTCACAGAACAAAATAGAGTTACACTAAGGACATTGAAATTAATATTTTGCTTGCTGTCTGTGTGTTTGTTGTTACTCGTTGGAGGGAATGGAGACTATAGAACTTTGCCTTCAGTTTCCCAAGTTCCACCTTTGTAAGTATCATCGACCACCTCTTCATCTTTTCTTCTAAAACAGCACAGTTAATCTGATTTCCTTCTGTTATATCTTCTAGTAATACCATTTTAAAGGTTCTCAGCAGAAAAATTTGCCAGTGCTCTTGAAGAAGTGCTAAAATTCCATATTCAGTCTTTTCTGTGGTGGCAAATGGGTTTTCAACAAGCAAAACCGAGGCGTTTATTTTAAAGTAATATGCGTGTGCTGCAAAACTGTTGGTGAGTTTTGGACATCTTTCATGTGCTGTATGGCACTTCTCTTGAATTTTTTAAAAAATCAAGAAGACGTAATCTACTGACTTGCCAATATTCATTTTTTTTTTAAAAAGGAGGAGAGATTTGAGCTTAAAAAGTTGTGACTGTACATCTTCAGTTGATATTTTCTTGAAGAAGTTTCATATGGTTTTAAATTATTTATCCAAGACGGTATGTGATAAACAGTTGAAGCTTCCCATAATGATGTGCAAGGTAAAAATGTGCATTTTACCAAACATTCATAAATGCACGTTCCTGCATTTGACAAAGCTGCACTAGTCTCCTGAGAAAATATTAACTGGTGTGTGTGTGTGTGTGTGTGTGTGTGTGTGTGTGTGTGTGAGAGAGAGAGAGAGAGAGAGAGAGAGAGAGAAAGTAAAGAAGCTGCTTATATGTTGAGTAAATAGATCAACCCATGGCTAGAATGGTTGTGGGGATGATAATCAGTCCCAAAGGGCCACAGAAAATGCTTGCTAACCTGTCATGGTAATTTTCCTGGAAAACGAATCAAGGAAATCCAGGGTGTATAATAACCATTTGGTAGGGCTAATGTTCTGATGCCATCTGACGGGACCGGAAAAGTGGGAAGTTAGGCGGGTGGCTCTAACCACCGCCAGTGAATTTTGCTTGCTGTTTGTTTATTAACAACCATGTCAGCTCTGGATTGACTTCTGAGCTTTCGTTCTTTCGAGAATGTGTTTCTCACCCTGGGATTCAAAGAGCATTTTTATTGGTGTATACTTTTGCTCTGACAAAGAATTCAGGGACTGTCAGGCCATTTTAGGGTGGGCCGTGCTTTTTCCCCACCCAGAATTAGGTTTCCCAGCTGCAGAGAGAAACGCTCCCCATGTGCAGATCCTGAAGTTTATAGTGAGTCGACGACAGGAAATAAAAATTATGCCCTTTCTTTTATTTAAAGATCGCCTTCGTGTTGAACCGGCTTTTTACTGCCATTAAATATTTGCTTTCTGGGAGCATTTGTATATATTTTCTTAGCTCTTAACTACCATTTCTGCTCGGTTTTGTATCTGCTAGCCCCAGCATTTACAACCTACGAAAACCTCATAAATCTACTTCATTTTTCTAATAAGACATGAAAGTCCTTAATTGGCCTTAATGAAATGCACTTAAAGGGCAATAAACGTGTTTAAACCCTCTTTCAGGGTGAGCTTCAGTACTCTCTCTCTACTCTGTTTTAGCCTTTCTGGTAATTAATCATTTATTCATATGTGACGAATCAGTAACAAGATCAAGCAACTACCGCACAATTGCATGATAATAAGCTGCTCATATATGTGTCAAGATTTAGCAATCCTTTTTAAAGCCTAATTTAAAGTCATTTTACAACTAACCAGACTGCTTCTCTGAAGCATTTTTCCCCCAGTATCTTTTCTACATATTTTCATTTGGATGCCATCTTTTTATTTTGTTTATAGAGCCCAGTCCGCCTTAAATCCACTTATGGCACCAGCGTGAATTTCAGCAATGCAAACATTTACCATTGTTTTGCAGCAGGGTTGGAATTCTCTCTTTGATCCAAAGGGGGAGGGGGTGGAGGAGAAGCAAAAGGAAAAGAAGGACCGCATTTATAAATAGAAGACCCAAGAGTCCCTGCCATTTTTAGTATGTATTTAAATCTTAAATCTGCAGTGATTTATGGAGACGTGTTAATCATTTGTCTGCACCTCAGCACTCTGAGAATTCAGCAGTTTCCCATGCCGCAGATACGCCAGCGGAGGGGTTTCTTTTTCTGCAGAGGAATTCTTACCTTTTTTAAAAAAATTGAGATATAATGGCCATATCCCTCACCATGAGAGGAATCCGTACTTTGAATGCAAGCTGATGGACCAAATATCTGAATGTCTGCTTGTGTATACACAAACTGGGGACTGGATTTTCCCGGCTGTGTGTGTAAACCATGTGCTCACCAGTCAGCCTTGATTGAGGCTTTGTGAGGAACGATTTGGACCTGCCACAAGGTATATCTCGAGTTGACCCTAATGTATAATTGAACCGTTGGCCTCAGCTGTGGTCAAGGCAAGTTTGTTCAGTCCAAGGAAACCAAAGTAATTAAAGAGAAGAATCAAAAGTCCTTCTTCAGCATATATTAACATAAGTATATCACTTGAGGCTTAATCATTTAAACGTCTTTAATATTTGCCCAAAAATAGCGGGTGACCAGACCAGACACACGCATACACACACACGTATGTTTAAATAAGAAGAGACCCTGATAAACCAGTAGCGATAGCACCTATAAGTAAAAGCTTGCCATCCGCATTGGTTTGCTCTCTGAATTTTTACCTTCTTCTAGTATATCTGTTAGAATTAGAATTAAATATGTGAGTTGACCCCCCACTCCTGACTCTCCCCCACCCCAGGCCGAGATACACTTGAACCTTATTCATTCAAATGTGAGGTGAAAAGGGCTGAGTATGAATTGGTGACGAAGTTGAGGAGTACAATTTTTGAAAAGAAATGTCATTTTATTACTTTAAAGTGTACTGAATGGCTACTCCAGGGTAATCAGGCAGAGGGAGCTCTGGCCAGGTCCACTTTTATGTCTGGAAATGTGACCACCTGTGACAGCACGTTAATTGCCAGTTGGTAGTAAATGCTCCGGAAGCATTTCAAAATTGCTTTCTTATATACCTTAAAAATCCCCCTGCAACTCAACTGTAGGTGGCCTTCTCTAATGTAGAACTTTTTTTTCTTTGTTGCCAATAATACCCATGGTAATGGATTTAATACATATCTGTCAATTTACCTTGACTCAGCAACAATTTTTTTTCTCTTAGCTCCTAAAAAAGGTCAATTTTGTTCTTACTTCCTTGAAATTACACATTCCTGAATAGAAAGCCCCAAATTACTGAGATTTAATCAAGACCGCATTTTCATTGCAGTCTGTGTGAATGGCTCCCCCAGGAGTTGTGCAGTGCACACTCCGTGCATCCATACGTTGCAGCTCTGTTTTTCTGTCTGTATACACCTGGCCTTGATAAAGAAGTATCTCTGATTTTGGCTGAAACATCATTTTTCTTTCATTTTCCGATGGTATGTATTCTGTTTTATCAGGTACCTTTAAAGATCCTTAAATGTAGCAAAAGTGTTTTCATGTGTTAATTTTTATATTGCAAACCTGATTGCTCTAATATTTTCTGCAATTCCTCACATGCATTATGTCTATTTATCTATCTCTAAATCACTCTATGGGTACAATGTGAATCGTATCTTCATTCTATTTTGTCTCTCATTTTGTTTGTGACAAAATAATATTACTTCAATTGATGACAAATTTCCTTAGTCCAAATAACTTTACAAAAAAGTCAAGTTATGAGCCTGGAGTTAAAACAGAAAAAAAAAGGGGGGGGGGCTGTCTACTCAAGTTACACTAATAAGCTGATTTCAATAACTTTAGGGGAGAAAAGATACAACTTTAGAGTTTGAAAGCTGAACTCTTTACTGGACTTGAGATTTGAGATTTGAAGATGGAGTGCGGTTGCCTAAGCCCCCTGACTGGCATGACCCTGAATTTTGCAGAAATAATCACAATGTATAAAAATGATCACAACGTGTAAAAATAATTGCAATAAGGTGATAATTTAGCAGTAAAAGGAAAATTCCAGACTCAGTTTAATCAGTTAAAGTGTCTCTCTGGTTCTTCTGATTTGTTGTTCATTTACGCTGGGCAGCTGGACAATAGGATTTTGCACGGGCCACAAACAATGAAATAAAACAGCAAGATGTACTGTATTTTACTGAAACATACAATAAAGGGCAGCAGGGGACTAGTCAAAGCCCAATATTCAAAGACTGTAATTTTTTATCACTACTTTATTTCCTAAACCAAAATGTTTTTTGGGTATAAATATTGGATGAAAGCAAAAACTGCACCACATTTGCTCTCATGGAGGCAATACCTAAACCTACTTTTTATTAGAATTAAATTAATATTGTGTAAGTAGTTTTATAGTTTCAGCATTTTATTATTATTTATGTTCTAACTGCTCTGCATAAATAGAATTGTTCCTTGCTTCTTTTTGTTTTTACTACTAATAAAAAGTAATAGGTATCATAATTCAGGGACTGTTTGCATTTCAAGGCATTTTCTGTTTGGTCTGGGTGGCCTGTGGAAGGAGACATACCCCAAACTGGAGCGCAAGAAGCTTTAATAACACACGCAGGAGGCACTTCTGAGGAGCATTAAATGTTTAGGCAAGAATGGCCAAAACAAAGATGGACAATTGAAAGATTTTAAAATTGTTAGTCGGAAAGCTGGCCCATCCAACGACTGCATGGTGCGAGCAGGAATATATCTGCACTGCTTTCTAGCTTCATTTGTGTATGTCTGGTATTTATTTATTTATTTATTTATTTATTTTAACGTTTTTATTTATTTATTTATTTTGGGGGGGGGGGGATAGAGAGAGACAGAGCATGAACGGGGGAGGGGCAGAGAGAGAGGGAGACACAGAATCGGAAACAGGCTCCAGGCTCCGAGCCATCAGCCCAGAGCCCCACACGGGGCTCGAACTCACGGACCGCGAGATCGTGACCTGGCTGAAGTCGGACGCTTAACCGACTGCGCCACCCAGGCGCCCCTGTCTGGTATTTATTAATAAAGATCCGCCCTTAATTACCTGCTGATTTCTCAGAACACTTACGAAAGAGAAGAAAATAGCCTTATTTGTGATGGGCAGGAAGGCAATTTTTAACCACAGCAACCATGCCTTCTTATACATTTCAAAAAAAGACTTTTCAGAAGTAGAAGTGATAGGAGATATGCAAGTGGAAATCAGAAAATGGAAATAATTCCTTTGTGAAAGTCACAGGCCTGTGACATTTTCGAGGCAATTATGCAAGAATTTACACTTGGAGATCTGGAAAACTGGACTAGTGACTAGTACTACATTCCTCACAAGTGGGCAGATGTAGAACCATATTTGGTAATGTTTTCATGCCTCAAAACTGTACTACTATCATCGTTCTAAGCATGCAGGCAGCACAAGTCGCCCCTGCCATGCAGGTGATTCCCAGTGTCTTCGCTCCCAAAGAAAAGAATGGATCCTTTTTTGTCGTTATTCTAGAGAAATCTGTTTTACAGTTAAGCAAGTCCTACGAATATATAATGGAAGACTATACAACCATTCAAAGGAACGTTTGGAAAGGATTTTTAGCTACATAGAAAATACTGATTCTGGAATGAGAAGGGAAAAATACAGCATGCAAAATTATATCCTCAGTGAGATCTCAGAGAGAGATAATGCATGGCAGAAAGACTAAATGAAATATCCTAAAATGTTAACACAACTTGCTCTGGGTGGCAGGATTATGGGTGACTTGTTTTTCTGTGTATGTTTCTCTAATTTTCAAAGTTTCTGTAATATGCATTCATGTTTGCAAAATGAAACTAATATGAACTATAAGAAAATAAATAAAATGATAAAAACAGACTTAAGGATGCATTTTTAATGAATTATACTATGTTAAATTTTTATATGCATTGTCAGTAACGCTGAGAGAGCTAATCTGATTATTTTCCTATATTATAGATGAGGATACTAAAGCTTGAGGGAGATAAGGTAAGTGTCCAAGGCCACTCCGCTAGAGAAGTAGAGAATTACAATTCAAATTGGGATAGATTTGTTCATTTTCAACCACCACATTGCCTTTCTGAGTCACTGGTCTTCATGCACATTTCACGTATAAACAAAAAATTAGGGGTGGGGAGTGCCTGGGTGACTCAGTGGACTGAGCGTCCTGCTTTGGCTCAGGTCGTGATCTCGCGGTTTGTGGGTTTGACTCCTGTGTCGGGCTCTGTGCTGAGGGCTCAGAGCCTGGAGCCTGCTTTGGATTCTGGGTCTCACTCTCTCTCTGCCCCTTCCTCACTCACGCTGTCTATCTCATAAATAAATAGACATAAAAAATTAAAAAAAATCGGAAGGTGTCACTGATTCTTCTTTGCTGAAAGAGGCAGTGTGTGGCCACTTCTCCCACCGTGCTGGGTCCTGGAATCATGTCTTTTCTTTTCATAAGGGATGTCACTTTTGGTGATTCTGCTTTTCTCTCCAAATCAAGGGCTGTGTTTTTGTTCAAAGCAAACCAAGGAACGGGGCTTCCAGACACCAGTATTCCAGCTCATGAGAGCTCCATCAGTTTGCCGGAGCTCAACTTTCTGTGGTGACGCTGGCATGTTTCTGATGGCAGAGTTTTTCTCAAGCTCTTGTGCTGACTTTTCTGGACATCTTTCCATCCTAACACATACCATCTATGCTACAACAATATTGAGCTCAGGTCCTTCTGATTCAGACCGGGCTTGTCAATTTTTTACATAAAACTTGAAAAATATCGGACCTAATACCTGCAGAAGCAAGCCTGCGTTTACTCATGGCACTTATTATAACACATGCTTTTATTAGCTTTGACTTTCTTTGGAGTAACCCCTGAAAACTAGGGATTCTAATACAAACATACTATCAGTTAAAATTTTCTGAGATTTTCATTTGTTTCAAGAAGAAAACAGATTTTGTTTTCTCTTTTCTTTTCTTCTTTCTTTCTTTCTTTCTTTCTTTCTTTCTTTCTTTCTTTCTTTCTTTTTTTCTTTCTTTCTTTCTTTCTTCCTAAGATTATTTGAATTAAGCTTAGAGGGCAACTCTGAAATTAGTTCTATTCTGTTAATAATTTTGTAGGATGGTTTGAATTTTGTGCTTCTAACACACCAGGCCTAATTTCCATGGTAGCCTCTACACTACATTTGCAGTTCTCAGTGACAGTGCAAAGTGATTGATGTACGTGATGATCCAGATAATCCAGAGGGATGGACTATTGAAGATAGGGTTTTCTTGGGCTCGATTGAGCTAGGGAAAGATGGCTCCATTGACCATCATTTGTCCTGAATACTTGGATAAGCCTTATTGTTACTTCTGCTATGCAGAATTTAGGCATCAAGTGTGGCACTTTTAAAATATGGTCCCAAATATTGTGCTACTTTTCCCATTGAGAAGGGGTCTATGTCCCCTCTCCTTGAATCTGGGAGAGTTTGTAAGTGCTTCCACCATGGGTAGACTATCAAGACTAGGATACAGAGGCTATGCCTTTCACTTGGTTCTTATACACTATTTCCTCTCTAGATGCTCTCTCTGGATGATCCTTCCAGACTTGCTATGAGAAGCCCATGTCCACAGAATGGGGACAATAGTTTCAGCTGAACCCAGCTTTCAAGTCATCCCAGATCGGGTGCAGATATGTGAGAGAAGTTTTCAGATGGTATTAGCCTGCAGCAATTCCAGCGTGCTCAGCTAGGGCCCCAGTTGCAGTGGAACGGCAACGAGGCATTCCCACCAAGTGCCGTCCAAATCCTACCCACAGAACTGGAGAGCATAATAAAAAGGGTTGTTGTTTTACACCATTAAGTTCAGAGTGGTTTGTTATACAACATGGAGAACTAGAATGGCAAGCTTTTAAAATGTCTCTCCCATTCTTAGTTGTTCAAATAATGTCTTACTCTTATCTTATTTACTATGAACTAAGAAGCCCCAAGGAATGTCAGAGGCATGGCAATAAAAAGATAAAGATGATTAAGAGATTCCTGGGGGTTGGGTTGGGGGTTGAGGAAGAACATGTGACATACCCACAGATGCTGATACATATCTCCTGGCGTTTGTGGTATGCGAAAGTAATTACAAATATGTGGACATTACAAAGAACTTTTAGATGCATTTAATGCAACTGAATTGCCCCAACAGTCTTACAAAGCGAGTATTATTATTATCATCATCATTCTTATTTTACAGATTAAAGAACTGGGGTTCAGAGAGGATAACTAGCTTGCCCAAAGTCACGTAGCTGCTTGAGGGACACAAGGGACGGGAACTCATGTCCCCTGGCCTCTTATCCCTTGCTCTGCTTGGGAAGAGAGCTGCTGCCCCTTGGTGGCAGCTGGTCTCGCTTCATACAGTCCTAAACAGCAACCTTTATAGGAAGCCAGAAGGGTCCCCTTTGCTGAACAGGGCCCCAAACGGCAGTCCTATAGGTCTCTCCTCCAGGATGGAAGGGTTAAAGAGAGGAATAATGGCTGAGCTTTTAATTTCTCTGCGAAGAGCACAACGACTTTTGAGGATTCTTACTGCAGACTTCAGCCCACTGTATTTCATTTCTAGAAGTTTGATTGTTTACAAAATGCCTTCCATGCCCCAGTTTAACATGTCCAGTCTTTCCTCTAGCTTCTTGAATATCTGGAATACAGTTATATTATCTGTTTTAATGTCCTTGTCTACTAATTCTATCATCTGTGTCATTCTGGGTCAGTTTCAATTGACCCAGATGGGTTGCATTTTCTGCTTCTTTGTGTGCCTGGTAATTTTTAATTTGATGCCAGCCATTGTGAATATTATCTTGTTGGGTGCTGGGTAGTTTTGTAATTCTGTATCGCTGAGCTTTGTGCTGAGACATGGTTAAGTTATTTAAGAACCAGTTTTACCCTTCCAAGTCTGGCTTTTGAGCTTTGCTAGGTGGGATCAGAGCTGTGTTTCACATAGGGTTAATTTTTGCCTGCTAATGGGCACTATTTCCTCTTAATCTCTGGACACATGTGCACTGGTTGGCCCTCAGCTGCATGCTTGAGAGGGACGCTCTGTAGATCGCTGAGGTTCTCTCCCTGTACAGAGCTCTCCTCTCAGATTGCCTGCCCTATAAATTGTAGCTGCCCTGGCCTCCCTAGACTCCCAGTCTCCTCGACTCAGAGAGACCACGGGGCTCTCCCTGAAGTTCCCCTCCCTATACCACGGCCTAGAAATTTTCTTCAGGTAGAAATCTGAAGCAATTGTAGGGCTCACCTTATTTATTTTCTGTCTTTCAGGGATTATTGTCCTTTGTGATCTGATGTCCAATGTTTTGAGACCTGTGTTTTATGTAGTTTTTTCGAGTTTTAGTTATTTTAGGTAGGGGGATAACAGGAAGCCCTGCTGTGTCTCCAAGACTGATGAGATAACAAACGCATCCAACTGATAGGTGGCTGAAATTGGGCCATTATTGAGAAACCAGTCTTGTTTCACTGTTTTCATTTTCTCTGGAGCTCTGCCTTCAGGACTATTGAATGGGATAAACTTGTGGGTCCTTTAAGTACTTCAGTCACAAAAACCCTCTTGAATATTATTTGAGGCCAATTCACCCACTTTTCAAAGCTGAGATTACAATTTGAGTGTGTTGTACACTTTATGGCTAAAATGCAAAGGCTAATTCATGACTTCAGTAGGAGAAAAACATTCATTTTCCTTAGACTTCAGTTTTGATATTTAGATGTTTGTTTCTGGTACTTTATGCAGTTAAATATTTATTACATGTCTACTTCGTGTCTTCCGCTTATTACATTATACTGCTGCTGGACTTTGAAATCTTGTATTGGATGCAATACTCACACAATTAGAAGTCTCTCTTATCCCTTGCATTAAAATCATTCACACTTCCTCTGAACTTACATGGACTCCTCCTCAAACCTCCCAGACATAGTCACTTTCATTGCAGGAATAGAGGCTCGCTTCCAGGGGGTCATGGGAGCTCCAGGGGAGGAAGAACTGACCCTCCTGGGATCCAGAAATAATCCAAGGCAGCTCCTTGGTAGGAGCTCTTGGATCTCATCTGAAGGGCCCACCACCAATGTGACCCCACCTCTTCCCATGGTCGGTTGGTCTCAGGTTGGATTCTCCAGGAAACACACTGCGAGGTGGAGTTCTGAAGACAGAAAATTGGATCGGGGGAGAGATGCCTTTAGGACTGATTCCTGAGAGGGACAGAAACAGGACTGGGCAGAGGGAGAAGTTGGACACAAAGCCCGCACCACAAAGGCCTCAGCTCCCAGTGGGGAGCTCTGGAGCTGGGATGGCCCTTCTGAGTTTCCCCGAATTGAGGGAGGAGGGGTTGATAATTTGTATGCTCCCATCCACTAGTTCTTGGGTGCAGGCTGGCCCTGGGCAGGGGGTGTGGTCATGGATGAGGCTGCTGAGGGCAATTTCTAGGGAGGGTCTCCGTTCATTGCCATCAGCCTCCAGCCCTCTCAGAAACTGGAGGAATGGGTGCTTCAAATAGGAAGCCACCTATTGGGTTTTGGGGTTCCAAGGGGCGATTTCAACAGTGTATTAGCTGTGAGAACTCGGGCAAAATCTTTCATTCCTTTGTTCATTCAAATGATATTTTTGAAATGCCTATCCTATGTTTGAAGTTCTGAGGATAAAGAGGTGAAGTGGTCAAGTTCAAATAAAACCCAAGCCCTTATGGAACCTATAATCTTGTTTAAAAAATTACCTACTCAGGACCATATTCAAAATGGCTGTAAAGTATAATAAAAGTTACAAGTAACATAAACTAATGTGAAGTGCTTCTCAAACTTTAATGTGGAAAACAAATCATCTGAGGATCTTGTTGAAACGAAGATTATAATTCAATAGATCTGGGGTGGGGCCAAGATGATGCATTTCTGATAAGCTGCCAATTGATGCTGCTGCTGGTCCATGGGTAACACTTTGAGCATCAAGGTGGGAAAGGACATGAATAGGGTGGACGAGGAGGGCTGGGTGGTGGTCTCTGTAAGAGAAGTATATTTGAATTGAGACCCAAAGCAAGTGAATTACTTCATCCAAGTCTTAGCTTCCTCAGCTATGAAATGAGAATAATAACACTTAGTAGGCACTCAATAAATATTAACGACTAGTGTGGTTGTTACAGGGCTCGCTGAGGCCCGTCATGTTTGTTCTGCCCTCCTCCTACCTCACAACCTTTCATCTTCTACTCCTGCTAGTTGTTGCCATGTTCTCGCCATGTTTTCTATTTTAAATTCTCAAGAATGGGGATTTGATTGGCTCAGCTCTGTGTGAACCAACTGTTTTAAGCCCAGCTACTTCGTAGGCTGCTGAAGCCTGCCTACTGGGAATCCTTGGCTTTATTGTCCTTCACTGGTCCATCAGCTGCATCTGGAGAACAGGGGCATCATATGGTACGAACACAGCAGCCTGAGCTGCTCCCTTAGCAAAGGCGCTTGGCAGGCACTAAGGCTAATGTTTAATATGCGTGCCTTGTTAGGTCACTGGTCCCATTTTCCTGGGGCCAGCTCTTCATGCATTCATTTCTTCTTATGGAGAGTGAGTTCCTTGAGGGTAGGCACCTGTTTTTTTCTGACATCTGCAAAGTGTTGGCCATACAGCAAGAACTTAATATTATGGGGGTTAACTTAGCAATATTATGGAGGCGCCATGCAGGCTGACATGCTCTGGGGAAGGTTTGGAGGAGGAGGCTGACAGAGAAGGAATGTGAAAGACAAGAGTACTTCAGTAGATCGAGAGGAGAATGCAGGGAGGCACTCGCATAAGCAAAAGTTCGGTGGGTGAAAAGACCAACATTTTAGGCAAGACACAAACGATGTCTTGGTTTATTCAGAGGCTGACCTGAATTTGAGCAATGTTTGTGCCTGCTACAGATACCAATTGGCATTTTCATTAGTCTTTCTGTGTAAGTCCTGGGTACCCTGCTCTTGTGTGCATGTGCACACACCGTATAATAAAGATAAAACATTCCGTTAAAGCATATTCTGCTCAAGCATTTACTTCACTAGCCGCAGAGGTGTGGAAGTCCAAAGCCAGGAGGAATGCAAACATAATGAGAGGCAGCTTGCCCAGAGGGTGGTTTGTTGTAAGGGCTCCCAGATCTTATTTTAAGGCTGAAGCCCCCAGGTGTCCTTCCTCCTCTTTTCAACCGACAGTTGTGGTTGTGCAAGGAGTGCGGCTGGCCCCGGTGAACTGCCAGCCGGGTTCGAACAAACAGCCTCTGTGGCTGTGGATTTCCTCTTGGCTCTGCCTGGAGGCAGCAGTTAGTGTTGGGGAGATTGGGGGCTGGAGGCTGGGGCCACACTCTGAGTGGTGCTAATTCTGACTGCAGTTCCCTCATTGTCAGGACTGTTGTGACAATTTTAGCTTCTCCCTTGGACACTAACAGTGCCTGAGAAGAATATTCGAGGGAGCAGCCCTTCCAAACTGCACAGCCTTTAAACTTTCCTGTGAATATGACTCCTGACTGATGGGCATGCCGCTGTGCTGGTCTTTGCGATGGGGTCAAAGCTTCCTTCTCCCCTATCCCTGAAGAAAAGCTCTGCTTCAATGAGTAATACAAATGAGGGTGAGGGGCACGTTTAATCTGTTCGAGATCACTCCGTACCTTAAAAACTTCCCAGCTAATCTCTCTCCCGCTAGTCTTTTGCCCTGGAATCCTTATCGTAGGGGGCGCCTGGGTGGCTCAGGCAGTTAAGCGTCTGACTCTTGATTTTGATCTCATGGTTTGTGGGATCGAGCCCCACGTTGGTCTCTGCCCTGACAGCATGAGCCTGCTTGGGATTCTCTTTCTCCTCTCTCTGCCCCTCCCCTGCTCTCTCTCTCTCTCTCTCTCTCTAAAAATAAATAAATAAACATTAAAAAAATAAAAGAATCCTTATAGTACAACGTGCCAGGTTAATTCCAACATTTTCATCATGTCATTACCAAAATTTCCATGACTTCTTTTACTTCCAAGATAGTGTCTTCTTCCTTTGTTCAAATTTAATTTTGTCTTCCCAATCTGGCCCCAAACTCTTACCACCTTTGCGTTCTATTTTCTGTACACCAGATCTCCAATCTAGCCAGACTGGTGAATCTGCTGTTCCTATATCCTACAGTTCCTGTCTTAAAGTCTTTGCCCACAAAATTCTTTATGCTGGCTACGCATTCTCAGGTCCTGTCTCTGAGTTCACTAGTTCTTCACATCTAGCTGAAGCCACACGTCCTCCAGCCTCCAGGATGGCTGTACTCCCAAATTCCTCCAGTGTCTCCCAGGACTCTTCATGGTTGAATCTTAATCCCATCTGGGTTTTTTGTCAATTTTTGGTGTGCCTAGGCTCTGTTTCCTCAACTATGACCGTCAAGTCCTAGAGGACAGCCTAAGCACAATGTTCTGTAGTTTAATGAGTTACTAGCACCTTGTATGAAGAGTGCTGTTAGTTACAAATAAATTTGATTGAAAACAGACCTCAGAGGTCTCACAGTTGAAAAAAAAATTTTTATGTTTGTTTTTGAGAGAGAGAGAGAGAGCGAGAGAGAGAGAGAGAGAGAGCGCGCGCATGAACAGGGAAGGGGCAGAGAGAGAGGAGACACAGAATCTGAAGCAGGCTCTAGGCTCTGAGCTGTCAGCACAGAGCCTAACACAGGGCTCGAACCCATGAGCCGTGAAATCATGACCTGAGTCGAAGTCAGATACTTAGCCGACTGAGCCACCCAGGCACCCCAGAAATTTCTAATAATGCCAGCACTATATATACTGGAAATTAATAAGTTGGCATATCAGTAGACTTTTCTCTCAAGTTGAGTTGTTCTCTATAGTCAGTGTGGTGTAGTGGAAAGAACTCTCCAGGGGGAGTGGAGATACTAGACTCATCCCATCTCTGCTGCCAATGAGCTATGGTGTCCCTCATGAGTGACCCTGCTTCCCTGGGGCTCAGCTTCTTTAAGCTGTGGATGTCAGAGAATATCATAATCCCAGTTTGAATTAATAAAGGACAAGGCCAGGGCAGGGTGGCACATTTCTGTAAATGTTCAAGTTTAAACTCTTGCTTCTGTATTTCTCTGTTTTCTCTTGTTAGGATCCCCTCAGCAAGTCTGATAACGATCTCACTTTCCTTTTTATTCCTTCCCTTGTTCTAACCACACTTCAGTGTGTTCTTCTAAGATAAACATTTCTCAGGCCTTGAGTGCTGAGGGGGCACGTGCAGGTTCCAGCTAACCTTGCTCCCAGAATCTTTGTTAAAAAAAAGTAATAATAAAGGAATGAACTCTTAGCCCAAGAATACATCTTTCTTGTAATTAAACATTGCATTCCCGCTCAAGAGTGCCAAGCCTTTAAAAAACATGACCTCATTCATCTCTCATCCCCTGTCAGCTCATAGGATGTCTAGAGATGGGGGTATAAGGGAAATGCCCAGCATGCCACCCCATTTTACAGAGTGAGAAATCAAGATCCAGAGCCTCCGCAATTTGCCCTAGGAGTTCAGTGAGTCCCTGGCTGGTAGGAAAACAGAACACGGGGTTCCCAGTTCTGAGCCACTTCTACAGCCACAGGCATGGGCAAGTTTGGGAAGAATCTTAAAGAGATTATGGTGAGCCAAGCAAGGGTGACGAGTGAGTGCAGTGATATGCTCTGACGGGAGACTGGTGAAGAAAAAAGCGTTCATTCACCTACAGAATTTTCTAGAACAAAGAAAAGGGAATGCTCTATTGACACAAGACCAAAGGGAAGATAAAAAAAAAAATGATCTGGGCCACCTTTAACTTTATTGATGTTCAAACCTAACTACCAAGCTGTATGATATGTCATCTGCTTCATAGTTGGGAGAAAACTTTGCATTGAGACCTGACCGGAGATGGAAACAACAGAAAATGAAGGAAGCTTAGGTCTCGAGCCTCTCACCTGCACAGACCCCCTTCCAACACCGGAGAAGGCCCTAGCAATGGGTTCACGTGGTTCTAGATTTCTGTCAAACCTGCAAAAGTAAGGTATTCTTTTTCTTAATGAGTCCCCCAAACTGTACAAGCTTTAGGGCTCATGAAATCTGAATCTGCCCCTGGACCCAACCTCCGCTGACATAATATCCACAGCTTCTGAGCCCCAAGAGACCACTCCTCTTGCTAAATGGAGCTGTGCTGCCTTAAACTGCCGAACTCTGTTTGCACGTGCTCCCTGTGTCCTCAACATGCAATTGCATTTCTGGGTCCTAAGGAAGGATCTGAGCCCTTGTTGTGTGGCCAATGCTTTCATAAATGTCACCTAAGTCCAGACTTTCCACGTCTCACTTTTTCAAAGTGGGGGGACAAGTTCAGGGAGGTCTGGTAACTTGGTGAAGGTCACCTGGCTTGAAAGTGGCACAGCCCTTGAGACAAGTCCTCCTTGTGGCATAAGCAGTGATAGGTGGGAAGGAGGGAGGGAAGAGGATTCTGGGGTAATGGGAAAGATCTTTCCTTTTTGCTTGAGCCTCTTCTTTGTTTTTGTTTTTCCTGATCTATTTCTCTCTCCTTTCTGTGATTGCAATCAATGGGTGTTTATGCCATGTGTGGTGTCTTCAAGGCCTTGGGATACACACCCAAAGATGGAAAAGTCAGTTTCTGGGGCACTTGGGTAGCCCAGTGGGTTAAGCATCTGACTCTTGTTTTTGGCTCAGGTCATGAACTCACGGTTTGTGGGTTCGAGCCCTGTGTTGGGCTCTACACTGGCAGCGTAGAGCCTGCTAGGGATTCTCTGTCTCCCTCTCTCTGCCCTTCCTCTGCTTGTGTTCTCTCTCTCAAAAATAAATGAATAAACACTAAAAAAAAAAAAAAGTCAGTTCCTTGCCATATAAAAGAGGGAGCAAAATAACTACACAAATCATTGGAACACGGGGCTGTAGAGAGGTACGTAGTGCTAATGGGGGTACAGGTGAGAGGAAAATGCCGCAGGTGAGATGAGCTTCAGATAATATTTCAGGAGGATGAAGCCTGTGGCCAGAGCCCAAAGGAAAGAAGAAAAAAATACGAATAAGTAGTATTGTCCTTAGACCTAGGCAAGGGGGCAGGGTGGCATTGCCCTGAGCCCTGTACTTTATCAGAGCAGTGAGCCTCACATTTTGGCATGCACCAGAAGTGAGGGGGGCTTGCTAAAACTCAGATTCCTGGGTTTGCCCTCCTGAGTTTCTGACTCAGTGGTTCTGTGGTGGGTACCGAGGGTCTGTATTTCTAACAATGTCCCACACGAGGCTAATCCTGCTGGCAGGGAGCACATTTGGTTCAGAGGGCCCACTCTGAGCCCCCCCCCCCCGGGCTGTCCCTTCACTACAGGGCAAAGGGTCTGCAGGGCCCAAAGGGTGGTGCTCGCTCACACCCCATGACCCACCTTCCAGACTACTCTTCATGTATTAGGATTTGGAGGTCTTAGATTTTTCATCCCAAACACACCTGAGCCCACTTCTAGGACTGGGTGGACCCCTTCCCTAGGTTTCTTTTCCCGAAGATGAACTGTCTCACTGATCTGTGCACCCTTAGTCCTAAGGGGTGGCCGTGGGATGCGTATTTGCTTGCTGTGTGGACAGAACTTGCACCTGCAAACTCTTGTGCCCATAATTGTACATGCTGGCCAAAGTGGAGATAAATCCAAGGGGTAGGAAGAAATGAGGACGCCAGCTATGGATTAGAATCCAGAAACCAGTTTCCTCCCCACCTCCACGTTCTAACACAGAGCTCTGAGGATCTGGAGGATTCTAAATCCAAGCATAGCCTTCCAGGTCATTATGAAGGTGTATTTGTCAGGCAAGAAAATAAAACACATTGGACTGAATGGTTTGTTCATTTGATCTATAACTTTTAAATATTTGAGCATTTGGTACATGGGCTTCTATTTGTACTCTTATTCCAAGGTCTTCAAATGTTAGAAGTGGGTCTGTAGACAAGAGCAAGCCATACCTCATTCTAATTTTTCTAAAAGAAAAAAGGGACCTTTTTTTTTCTTTCCACCTTGTTGCAGGCATAGAAATTCTTTCCTGTAGTTGTTGACTCCCAGAAATGGGGAGCTGCTCCTGCCTGGAGTGACATAGCTCATGTGCCAATCTATGAATAAAATGAGCTATGTGTATGTTTGCCTTTGTCATCTCTCTCCTTTCTCTTGGTGCCTCTCTTCTCTCCCCATTCCAAAGCCTGTGACTCTATACAAACTACTGATATTAGCTAAGGATGGCCCAAGGCCCCTCTCAGGAATACCCCTCAGAGGGGCCAAAGCCTCTGAGCTCTTGAGTCACGACATTCTGAGTGCCCTGAGATATGGAATGCTATGGGATGGAGCATTTGGGGCACACTTCAAACCACAGCACAATTGGGGCTTCCAACATGTGGTTTTATGCCTGTGCAGTGGAAAGGTTTCAAAGAGAAGGAGAATTTGTAAACACTGGAAACACAGAGGAGTAACGTGGGTCTAGGTAATGACTGGCAAAACTTAGTTCCCAGGGATTGATTAGTGATTCTAAAATTTCGATGGGCACGAACTCGCCTTAAAGCTGGCTACTCATGCAGATTCCTTGGGCCCCAGCACAGAGACTGTGATTCAGTAAAGCTGGAGAAAGGACTAAAAATGGACAACTTCAACAACCACCTCAGCCCCTGTTGCAGGTGGCTCTTGGAACCCCCCTGGAGAGCTCACTGTCACATTCAGGGGGAGGCTATTGCCTATACAGCCGAAGAACAGACAAGTCTTCTTTGGAGGCAGGAGAGCCTAGTGGTTATGAACGTGAACTCTGGAGCCAGGCTGCTCAGGTTCAAATCCCAGCTTCACTATTTGCTCATTGTGGGAGCTTGGGCAAGTTAACTAACCTCTCTAAGTCTAGTTTTCTCATCTTGTGAGATGGGGATGGTGCTCAAATCCTCACAGTGTTGTCCTGAAGAGCCCATGAGTTAACTTAGGGGAGGCACTTACAACAGTGCCTGGCACTATTTGCTACTGTTGTCATCTGCTGCTATTATTCCTCTAATAAGAAGGAATTTGGTAGCCATGGAGTCTTGTCAAGAGTACTGATTTTAGTGGGTTTCTGAAGAAAACTGTGCCAAAGGAGTGAGTAAACAGAGAATGTGGGAAGCTACTGAGGAAATGAAAGGAATCAGTGGAGCGGTGTACTTTCTCCAGCTGTTTGTGGGCAAGTACAGACCAAATCCCACTGAACCACCAGAAGGGTCCTTACCAGACCAGGGTTACCTGCACTAATTAGCCACACACAACGCTTCCCTTCCGCTTCCAGGCAGAGAGGTCTCGTTAATGCTATAGAGGGAATCTTCCAGAAAATGCCACATTCAACATCAGCACACCTGCTTCATACACCCTGAGCTCCAAATGGAGAAAACAAGCAAAAAAATTGATTTAAATTATGCAGGTGGAGGGTAATTAAATATTGATATAATAATTATTAAATTATGCAGGTGTAGGATAGGTTTATGTGAAACTTCTGGAATCACTGCAGGAGGGGTATAGACAATGAAAAAGCCTGCATGGGGCTCTGAGCTGGAAGACAATGCTGTGAAGTTATGGTTGAACTGGGCAGCTGGTTAACTTCACATTCATCCGTAGGTAGATATCTCTCTGGATGAGTTCATCCAAACCAAGGGCAAGGCTTCCCCCAAATGGCCTGAGCACATAAAAGAGAAAGCCACTCTGATCAGGCAGCCCTAAGAATTAAGAGAAAAAATAGAAAAGGAAAATGACAGAGCCTCCCGAATAATTGTATTTTCCTGTAAAACTGTAATCTGGAACAACAACACCGACTACTGTATTTTCTTGTCTAAAGTAACGGTGGTGATTTTGAAGCCAGAACAAAATAGCTCTGCAGTGAACAAATGGTTGAGAGAAGAGCCGGAGGCAAGGTTCGAGGAGCCATGAGGTGGAGTCATCGCACGTCTGGACCAGGAATGTGTGTGTGGACGGTGGCTGGGATGGGCGCACTTGCCACAGCTAGCTAGTTTGTTGGAGGAAAATTCTAGTTCCAAGGCAGTGAATTTTTATGTTTGACCATTTTGTCACTTGTGTCACTAAAAAAGAATGGGCCAGATGGTGGTCTCTAGTATGTTTTTCACAGTGTGGCGTCTGCAGAGGGGTTTACCCTAGTCGGCCATTAACAATCAGTCTGAACAGCTTAAACGAGAGTCCAATGTTGAAAGGCAAGAAAGCCAAATGCTGAAATGTTCTTTAATTTCAAATCTCGGATGAACTTGAATGTTCAGTTTTAAAAGCCACAGTGACAGTCCTAGCCAATGGATGAGATGACAACTTCAAGTATCTGCTTAAATAAGCCATTCCCCCCCTTCTCTGTCTCCATAAAATACAAAATATTATGGTTAAGCCAAAGGATTCTGATGTGGTGGCATTCAGTGTTTCTGACTTTGGTTTTGTGATTTTTGACTTTTCAATGTGAGTTTAGAGGGTCTCGTACTTAGGCAAGCTTCCGAACCTCATGGGAGACTTGTTAAAACACAGATTGCTGGGTCCCATCACCAAGATTTCTAATTTAGTAGAAATTTACATTTTGAACAAATTCTCAGGTGGAAGTTCCCAACTCCCCAGCACGTTCTCGGCTGCTGGTGTGGGGACCACACACATGGTAATCACTGTTCTAAAACATATTCTGGCTCCATTGAGATCCTAAATTTTTTTTAAAGCCCGTAAATTCTTTTGAGAATCTGATGAAAGCCATGGACCCTTTCCTTAGGAAAGGTATATAGCTAAACATAGACACTTGTAATTTTAGAGAATTTATCCTAAGGGGATTCCATGAGTGTCTGTATAAAAGCCCTTGTCCTGTCTAGAGCAGGGGTCAGCAAACTTTTTCTGTAAATGTCTAGATTGTAAATTTTGTAGGCTTTATGGGCCATACAGAGTCTCTCAACTCTGCCATTGTAGTGGGAAAGCGGCCATAGACAGTATGGAAATGGATGGGCTTGGCTGTGCTCCAAAAAAATGAATTTATAGGAATAAGTGCTGGTGGGCAGTATTTGCCCCGTGGGCTGTGGTCTGCTGATGTCTGGTCCAGAGCATGCATTTTAGAGTCAGAGTAGCTGTGCAACCTTGGGGTCAATTCTTAACCTACTCCAGCTTTGTTTTCCTCATCCGAAAAATTAAGGTGTGATGATTCTTGCTCTGAAGTCTTGTGTTGACAATTAACTGAGATGAGCCACCCAAAATTCCAAGCATTTTCCTTAAATGCTATTATATTTCTATTTAACAGTATTAATAATAGTAAATAAGTAAATACCAGTGTGAAAGCCCTAGATGAATCGTACAGGCACCACACAATATTGGTTCTTGGTATCGTTATTATTGTCAGGCAGAGAAAGTGCATGGGAATTACCCAAGTACGAAGACTGGTAATGTGGCGCTTTGTTCTAGAATTGTGAAATTAGAGGGATGAGGGTCTAGTAAGGCCTTATGTGTCCTCGCCATTGTCTTTCTCTCCACACTCCTCCTGCCCACTGTACTACTGACGCCTGGCTTTTCTCCTAGATCCATATGATCTTGAGATTAAACCCCTTCTTTCCTGGAATGTTCTTTCTCCTCCTTACCCCATCCTTCAAGCCTCTGTTTAAGTGTTACTTCCTCAGAAGGTAGGTCAAACAGAACCTTGTTCTTTTCCCTTGTAAATTATTAGAATTTGTACTTATTTACTCATTTATTTACTAGATTTTGAAAGTTCTCCCTGTTAGAACTGTAGGCTCCTTGAGGTCTGGGTTGTGTCTGTTCTGGTCGTCACTGTGTATCTGGAGTTTAGCACCAAGCCTGGCACTTCGTAGATGCTCAAGTAATCTGTAATGAACAAACGAGCTAATTTTACCCAAGATTATTTTTGGCTCAGAGAAACATAATGAAAGTTTGCCTTTGGGGCCTTCTATCAGTGCTCCTGTCTCTAGGTACAGGTGGGGAAGGTGAGGGGGCAAGGGCTTCATGCTGCCTTCCATGGTCTTTCATGATCAAGTTCCCCCTCCACAAACTGAGCTCATGAGTGTCCTCTCCCAACTATCACATAAAGCCAAACCTCAAACAAGTTCCACTCAGTGGTGACATACCTTCTTTTCCAGAAGCAGCTGGTTTTAACAGAGATCTCTGGAGATGCAAAGCCTTAAAGCCAGAGCAGAGCTCTTTTTTAAAAATTTTTATATGTTTATTTTTGAGACAGAGAGAGAGAGAGAGAGAGAGAGAGAGAGAGAGAGAGAGAGAGAGAGAGACAGGGGCAGAGACGGGGAGACACAAAATCTGAAGCAGGCTCCAGGCTCTGAGCTGTCAGCAAAGAGCCCAATGTGGGGCTCAGACTCTTGGACCATGAGATCATGACCTGAGCCAAAGATGGACATGCAACTAACTGACCCACCCAGGTGCCCCTGGAGCAGGGCTCTTTCGTGGTTGACCTCTAGGCTGAGGTAGATGAATGGGTGGGATAAATTCTGGAATGGGAGCCATGCCTGGAATCCTTCAAATCACAGCGCAGTGTCAGCTGTCTGCTCTTAAGCAGCATCAGGGCAAATGCTTGGATGTGAGGGAGGCATTTGCTCTTTCCACATGTAAACCCGTTTATTTCCCCAAACATACTGATATAAAATACATTTTGTTGGTGACATTAATTTAGCAACTGCTGCTACTGCTGCATGTCTTCCTCCCTCCCTCCCTCCCTCCCTTCCTTCCTTCCTCCCTTCCTTCCTTCCTTCCTTCCTTCCTTCCTTCCTTCCTTCCTTCCTCCCTTCCTCCCTTCCCCCTTCCTTCTTCCTTCCTTCCTTCCTTCCTTCCTTCCTTCCTTCCTTCCTTCCTTCCTTCCTCCCTTCCTCCCTTCCTCCCTTCCCCCCTTCCTTCCTTCCTTCCTTCCTTCCTTCCTTCCTTCCTTCCTCCCTTCCTCCCTTCCCCCCTTCCTTCTTCCTTCCTTCCTTCCTTCCTCCCTTCCTCCCTTCCCCCCTTCCCCCCTTCCTCCTTCCTTCCTTCCTTCCTTCCTCCCTTCCTCCCTTCCCCCCTTCCTTCTTCCTTCCTTCCTTCCCCCCTTCCTTCCTTCCTTCCTTCCTTCCTTCCTTCCTTCCTTCCTTCCTTCTTCCCTTCCTTCCTTCCCCCTTCCTTCCTTCCTCCCTTCCTTCCTTCCTTCCTTCCTTCCTTCCTTCCTTCCTTCCTTCCTTCCTCCCTTCCTTCTTCCTTCCTTTCTTTCTTCCTTCTTCCTTCCTTCCTTCCTTCCTTCCTTCCTTCCTTCCTTCCTTCCCCCCTTCCTTCCTCCCTTCCCCCTTCTTTGCCCCCTCCCTCCCTTCCTTCCTTCCCCCTCCCTTCTCCCTTCCTTCCTGACTCTCTCCCTTCCTTCCTTCTTTCCTCCCTCCCTCCCTTCCTTCCTCCCTCCCTCTCTCCCTCAATCTCTTTCTCTTTCTCTCCTTCCCTTTCTCCCCCTTTTTCTCTTTCTCTCTCTTTCTTTCTTTATTCTCTCTTTCTTTCTCTCTCTCTAATCTGTCTAATGACTTAAGCTCTTAATCCCAGTTGTAGTAGGGAAAGATACAAACAGTAATCCTGGCTAACTATGGCCTCAAGTCTATTGATAAACTCTTGAACTCCTCAAGCTGTCTGTGACTGAGTAGGGTCAAACTCCTGTATGAAGAGAAATAAGCTTAAAATTTAGTCACCAGCAATGAGGGTGGAGGGGTGTAGCAGGTCTTGGAGTGCTCTGTCCTTTCTCCTAGACTCATCCTTTATATCAGCAATAGTGTTGGTAGATAGCACTGTGCACTCAGACAGGGATCCCCCCGACAGGTTTCTTCAAAGCTGGGGGAGCCTATTCAGCCAGTAGGTAGAGACAGCCTGGAGGGAAAGGGGAGTTAACACCCCAGTGGCAAACCTCAACCAATGGGACGTGGGAGCTAGTGCCTTAAACTCCTTTGAACAGAGGATCCTGGGAGGCATATTGTGTCCTTCAGAGGCCCCGGGGGAGTTGAGCCCCTCTCTCTGCAGCAGTAACCACAACAACCCACCTTTATAGTCTCCTTTTCTGAGTGTCACTCTTTCATCCCATGTGCCTGTTTGTTTGTTTGTTTGTTTGTTTGGTGATGGTGGGTGTCTCTCAATAAACTACCTACCCCCAAGTCTTTTCCTACCCTCAGCTTTTGGAGGAAACTAACCCAAGACAAGGGGTGATTTAGTAGTGCAATGAACTTAAAATAGTTCTACATGAGAGGTGGTAACTTGCTGTTTTTTTCGTCGCAGGAAATGGCTTTAGATGGAAACATATGGGATGTGGAAGGCATGGACATCCATTTCCTGGAGACAAGGCTGGGAGCCAGCACTATCCAATATGGGAGCCACTAGCCACATGTAGTTATTGACTTAAATGGGGCTAGTGTGAGTGAGGAGCTGAATTTGTAATTTAATTCAATTTTAATTAACTGCAATAATGACCTGTGCCTAGTGGTTACTGTGCTGGACTGCACAGCTTTAGACATTACTAGAAAACCCCCCTTCTGGATGTTTAAAAAATAAATTATGTGGTTGACTCTACTAGTTCATTACCTAACATCTATTCTTGCAGAATCCTAATTTTCTGTAGTATGTTGTTGTGCCCAGTTAAAACGCACAAACAGGAGTGTATGGGTGGCTTAGTTGGTTAAGCGTCTGATTCTTGATTTCAGCTCAGGTCATGATCTACACTCTGTGGGACCCAACCCCGTGTCCGTCTCTGCATTGACGGTGTGGAACCTGCTTGGGATTCTCTCTCTCTGCTCTCTTTCTGCCTCCCACTCCCCATCTTGCTTGTGTGTTCTCTCTCTCTCTCTCTCTCTCTCTCAAAATAAGTAAATATTAAAGAAAAAAAACTAAAAAAAGCCCAGCTAACCCACAAACAAAACGCGATTTCCCAGACTTTCTTGCAGCTGTGCATGGTCACAGGAACTTTCCTTCCCATCTAAAAGATGTCTGGAACAGAGAGGAATCTTGCTCTTTGCCCTTCCCCTGTCGCTTTTCTTCCTGCCTGGTCATATATCATGCTTGGTGGTACAGAAGTCATCTTACTAACAGCAGGAAGAGAGCTGCCTGTTAAGAATGGTGAGGCCATGAGATGGGAGAAATGCTTTCCTCAATTTGCTGCACGGCCTGGCCTCCTTACTTCCAGACCATGTTGACTGAGACAAATAAAACCCTGATACTCGCCGCAGAATGCATCCTGACTGGCATAGAGGATTTGAGCAGATTCTAGTCAAAAGTAGGTGAATCCTGCTCTGTCAAGCTTTCCTATTGGAGATTGGGAAGTAGTGGAACAGATTGTAAAGCTCTGCAAAGGTATTGCTTGGAAAACTTGGAAGATGAGTATAGACAACGGCCATAAAGCAGAGAACTTGATCCTCTCTGGGCATTTATTTGAAAGATACCAACTATTAGAGTATAGTGGCCGTGCCTTGAAATAATACAGAGCCGTTCTTCCTAAGGCCTTCTTAGATGTCTCTAGATGGCTGAAACACTTAGTCTCAGAGAGTGAAAGATGGATTTGTGCTGGTGTGGTTGGGGCCTCGAGGTAGGGCTGACACACTATACATTATTGACACAGAACGGGGCCTAGGTCAGGAGAGAGCCAATGCAGAACTTGCACCGAACAGGTAACCCCACACCCCTTTCACCTCTAATTACAATGGACAATTGTGCTGAGAAGTTGGATAGCCCCCTTGTAATCCATTTGCAAATGCTTGGTGAATATTTGAGGACCAAGTCTCTTTCTTCCCACCATGTCGATCATTAACTAACTACGATACGTACACTTCTGCCACAGGAAAAAAGATATTTCACTCTTCCAGGCTTTCACTGAATAAAGAAATTTTTGAACTGAGCTCCTTAAAATATCAATGCTCCATATTACTCCCTAGATACAGATATAAATCTTTATAATGGTGCACTTTACAAGCAGCACTCTGGAGTCTTTTCTGATTGGTAATCACAGTGTTTCCTTATTAATACTGTAAAAAATGTAAAAGGCATAAACATTTTGCAATCTATCTGTTCTTTCTGTGCGGGCATACATCAGGGGCTGCTTTAAGCATTCCTAATGGTTCACCCATCACATTTTTTATGAGTTTATATGGGAAGAAAATTGTACCAGAAAACTGAATTCAATGACTGCCATTCTATGAATAAATTCTGTTATCTTTGATACTCTGGGTATAATAAAAACATACAAAAGTTAAATTTCAGCATCCTTGCAGACTTATGTCAACTGTTTTTAATGTCAATAAGACACTGCTGTTTCAACCAATGTCTTTTCCCTCCAAAAAATACTGCTTGATTTTCAGGTTATGTTTTCATTAAAACAACTTGTTTTTAACAGCGAGATGCTCTGCATGTTTGCTAATTTATGTATACTACAAAGTCTGATCAAAATGAAGAGTTATAATTTTAAGACCCGGAGCTCAGTAAAAACCTATCTATACTTTGGATGAAAGATTAAAATAAAAGTCAGGTGTCCATAAAATGTGTTTTATATAAGTTAGATCAGAAAATTCCTTGAAAGAATAACTTTTATCAAGTAGATTCTTACATATGTATGTGAATTTGCACACATCCCCCTGTGATTAGAGGGCACATCTTACGTTGTATTCTCTAGGTGTTTCCTATAAGTAAGATCTTGGTCTTTATGATCATCTGGAGATTTCTTTCTTAAGAAAATACAGTGATCTAAAGACTTTGAAACAAAGAGTAGATTTTCCTGAACTATTCAATTTCAATATTTGCAAATTGATTTACTGTGTTTCCTTTACACGATAACAAACTCTTAGCAACTTCTTTATGTTATGGAAAGCCTGAAGCTCAAACAATTTCCCCAAGGTAGTGACCCACAGGCTCTCACCTATCCAACTTAAGGCCTGTCATTTTCCTTTTGGGGGAGATTTTTGCCCTTAAAAGATTTAACTTATCTATGTGGCCATCTTCTTATTAATGGATTAATTGTCAATATATAGGGAAGTGAAATAAAAATCTTGAAGATATTCAGGACTGTCAAGGCTCTGAAAAATCCTCTGTTGCTCGTATTCCCATCACCTGGAAAATCCCAACGAGTCCGTGCATATAGGCTACAAACCAAAGAAGACATTGCAGGTGCTTGCTAGTGATGTGGAACCATCCCCCGGATTTTTGTGACCCTCCAGACCTAGTTGTTGACATTTATGACCTCAGGGTTCCTACATCCTCTTCAGCTTTGCTTCAAGGGTAGTTTCTGCCTCGCTCCATGGGCCGCAGGCTAACTCTTAGCCTTTCTGCAAGTAGGAAAAGGAGGAAATGATTTGGACAAAAGTATATTTTAAGGAATGTAAAACACAATTTATTCCTAGGTCCAGTCGAGTAGGAATAGAATTCCTTTTCTGGAAATAATCCGATAATTGAAATAAAAATGCCTATGTGGCCTACATATGTGTCAGATGACCTCAATTCTCTATTTATCTGTGGAAACAGCTTCCTGTCTTGGCCACAAGCAGAGATTTCCCAGAAAAATTAGGGTCCCAGAAAGCCTTCAGGAACAGGCCCATTAGGAGGGCTGATGGAGTTTCATTAGACCCACTCTAACTTCTTTTAGGGCGTTCACTGCTTTATTTTCATGATTGGGCTAAAGCATCTTTTCCGGACATACCTAGCCAGATGACTCCATCTGAGAAAATGAGTGTTTTGTTTTCTTTTAAAAGTGTACATGAAGATGCTTATTTGTGAAGCAGATTCCAGAGTTGGTATCCTTGGAGGTTAATCCTGATTAATAGGTGCTTGGTGATATAATTTTGGCTCTTACTTGAGGTTGAGATTCTGGCCTCCAGCCACCCTGCAATTATTACCAAGTCTCAGGGCACACCTTGTGGGTACCCCTGTATGGAGGCGATGGCTCATTTAGATGGCATAAACAACACCTTATAACCAGGAAACACTCATTAAGTATTTCATCTTCCAGAATTTCATGATCATCTCTCTCATTTTCCCATGTCCGTTAGCGCCACGAATAGGTATTTTGTTGTTTTTGCATGACATTTACTAAAGTTTTTCCTTGCTCTGGGGTGATTGTCAGCACTTAGGAGAAATTGGAATCAACAGGGCTTGAGTGTTTTCATCCTGGAGAAGCTAAGGAGACATGTCATGGAAGTGATCACACTTAGACACACATTGGACCAATTGGGACAAGACTGTGGATAGCTAATTTTTTCAGAGTTATGTCTTCATTATTTTAATTTGATAAGCAGGGACAACTTTATACAATGTCTCTATCAGCTTATGGAAAATGTCTCTACTGTGCATTCTCTCTAGATACAACAACGTGTGAGAGTTTGATGTTGAAGTAGAAGAACTTCAGTGAGGGTGTTCAAGGTGGCAGTCCTATTAGTTATTTCAAATTTCACTTGAAGCCAGTGGTACATAGAGTTGCACAAATGGCAGCTTCTTAGGTAGACCACAGTTGAATAAATGGCCTGGGCAGTTGAAGGAGTCAGAGGCGTCTTGAGCTTCTGTCTGCTGAGACCCTTCTGCCCTCTTTGTGATTCACAAAATCACCTACGAAGGACTTTGGGAATCTGGCTGCATTTTTTAACAAATCAGAGAAGACAAGTATTTACCAAACATTTTATATGTGTACAGTACAGAGCTAGATGCTGTGAGGATGAAGGGACTTTAGGATATAGGTCTCATTGCTAAAGAAACTTATAATCTAGTTGGACAGTTAGTGTCAGGTCTAATTTAGTGGGTTGGCATCCAACATGTGATTGTGATTTGAGAGACACCAGAATGATTTCCAAATATTTCACCTATACCAAGACTAAAGGCAATGTTAACTCCAGCCTCAACCCGGACACCAACTCTGCCCAAAGCAGTCAATCTCTCCTAATAAGTACTTGGAACACACTCAGCATTGTGATATATCCTTCCTATATGTGATATTACTTAATTCTAAACTGTATTAGGCTTTGAACCTGCTTTATCTTTTGTGCCTGTTCATGTGTAAGTTCTAGGCAACCTCTTTGCAGAGCCTTGAGTTGAGATAGATGACCACTCGAGCCCCTGAATTGCAACCCTGGACTCGTAAGAACACGTTGCTAAAGCCGTCCGGAGAGCTGTAACATGAGACTCCTACATGTTTTGAATATTTGACAATGTTGTGACCAGCAAGGAATCTGAAGTGACATCCTAGGCTATGAGAATGCCCCATTCTCTAGTCCCCAAAAGGCCTCCTATTACCTTGATGAATTTTAAAGAGTAAAAAATTTCTCTAATAATAGTCACAACATGTCTCTCCTATGTCTGCAGCTTATGCAGCAGATGGGCTTCAAGATCACACCATCTTTAAGGTCTCTCATATTGTAGACTCTGTTTGGTGAGAAAGAGACAGAATTCTCACAGGAGCTGACTTGGATTTCCACTCACTTCTGGGTTTCTATCTATACAGCTACGAACAACCACCAGGAACTCCTGTTTCCCATCTCTGAAGCATCAGCACATGTTCAGGGTGTTAACTCTTCAAACACCTTTAGGTCAAGGCTACTGGCATGTTCATTTAACCTGGCTTTTCCCAAACAACAGATTGCTTGAGGAATAGAAATTGTGAAATGCGATCAGAATTATTTTTTTTATGGGGGGGGGGGGCGGTGAGGAGAAGCTACATAAATATGTGCCAAAGTAGATCATATATAGCTAACTTCTGAAACTCTTCCTTTTGTTTTTGTTGTTTCTATTAAAATATGGGGAGTATTTTTGGAGTGACATGGAAAAGGCACCCCAGAAGTTGTACTTTTTAAAGTCCAAATATTGATTGACTGCTATGTGCCATTTTTCATACTTTTTTCTTCTTTCTTAAACAACCCAGAAATATCCACTTACATTAACTGAGGCTCACATGAGTTGAATAGCATGTCCAACTTCATATATCAGCCCCTCATGCTCTTTCCACTAACACTTTGTTTCCTTTAAAGTTTTTTCAACAAATATTAGGAACATTAGAACATTAAAATTATTTTATTTTTTCCCCGATTTATTGAGATATAACTTACATATAGCATTGTATAAGTTTAAGGTGTACAACGTGTTGATCTGATACACATGTGTTGCAATATGATTATCACCGTAACCGCTGTAGCATTAGATAACATCTCTTTCGTATCACATAATTACCATTTCTTTTTTGTGGTGAGAACATTTAAGATCTACTCTCTTAACAACTTTCAAGTCTATAACCCACTATTGTTAACTTTAATCGCAATGTTATGCATTAGATAAATAGAACTTATTCATCTTCTAACTGAAAGTTTGTACCCTTTGACCAACATATCCCCATCACTGCCAACCTCCCACTCCCCACCGCTGGCCCTGGTAACCACCATTCTACTCTCAGTTTCTATTTCACAAATAAGTGATATCGTACAATATTTGTCTTTCTCTGACTTACTTCACTTAGCAAAATGCCCACAAATTTCATCCGTGTTACTGCAAAAGGCAGGGAGGATTTCCTTTTCTATGGCTTTCTTTTTTGATGGACATTTAAGTTGTTTCCATGTCTTGGCTTTATGAATAATGCTGCAATAAACATGGGAGTGAAGATATCTTTTTGATATTCTGTTTTTGTTTTCTTTGGATACATACCCTGAAGTGGGATTGCTGGATCATATGGTAATTCTATTTTGAATTTTTGAGGAAACTCCATACTATTTTCCATAGTGGCTGCACCAATTTACATTCCTATCTAATGGGCACAGGGATTCAAGTGAAAACTTATTATAGCCTTAAAATAGGTGGCTCTTTTCTTCATTTCTCTCGTGGAATCATGAGAAGAATTACATAATGTAGCTAAGTATCGGTGCCAATGTGACTTATTATTTGCAAAAAGTCAGTGACAAGAGTTGATAAGTTGCAGCTAATCAGTGGTGTGCTAGTAAAGTTGGGGTGAGGGTAGAGTAGGGGTCTGGGAAGCTTAATTTGTGGCATTTGTCAATTTCATCAAGACTCATTTCAGGGTACCAATGGTTTAACAACGGGCTCACACAATTCCTGCAAATTTAACAATTAACTTTCATAAGGTAGTATAATCTGGTTCCAGCATCCACTACAAATCTTCTCTGAGAACTGATAGTCCCTGCATCTGGTAAAAGATATCCAAGATACCCTTCTTGCTTGTACCTGCCCAGGATTTCCCAGGTGGACCCTCATGGTGGGGGGATTCTGGTCTCATTCATAACATTTTCCTCTAAAATGGCTAGTGATTTTTTTTTTTTACTTTTAAAAATAGCTTTACTGATATATAAGTGACATATTAAAGCTCCATATATATGTAATAGGCACAATTTGGTTAGTTTGAGCATATGAATAGATTTGTGAAACCATCATCACAATCAAGATAGTACCATATTTATCACCTTCAAAAGTTTACTTGTACCCAATTGTTGTCATTGTTGTAGTTCTAAGAATAAGGAATGCCCCTTTCAAGGAAATCTATCAAATATACAGAACTTTGTGTGAGGAAAATAAGACATTGAAAATGCTTATAAAAATCAAGATGTCAATTTATCAGAGAGATGGATTAAAAAAAGATTAGAAATAATACTGAAACTCACACAACTCAATAGCAAAAACCAAATAACCCAATTAAAAAGGAGCCATAGGACCTAAATATGCCTTCTTTCTCCAAAGAAGACATACAAATGGCCAGCAGGTACAAGAAAAGGTGCTCAATATCACTAATCATCATCAAAATACAAATCAAAACAACAGTGAGATATCACTTCATACTGGTTAGGGTGGCTAATATCAAAAAGACAAGAAATAACAAGTGTTGGCAAGGATATGGAGAAAAGGGAACCCTTGTGCACTGCTGCTAGGAATGCAAACTGGGGCAGACACTCTGGAAAACACTATGGAGTTTCTTCAAGAAATTAAAAGTAGAACTACCCTATGATGCAGCAATTTGACTTCTGGGTATGTAATCAGAGGAAATGAAAAGGGGATAGCAAAGAGAGATCTGTACTCCATGCTCACTGAAGTATTATTCACAATGACCAACATATGCTAACGATGTAAGTGCCCAGTAATGAATGAATGCATAGGAGAGATGTGGAACTGTTGCATCCACGCGACTCCTGAAACAGAATGCTACGGGCACCAGTGACAGTTGCAACAAAGTTTATGACAATGAGAGGCAAGGCTGACCGATCGGGACCAACACTCTTGATAAGAGTGCAGCCCGGAACAGCCGGGGTACAGAGTTTTTAAAGCCGATCACATCGTTTTATCATTATCTGGGAACAGAACAGATAAACAGTTCCCAGATGAGTTAGAAACAGTTGCCAGATGAGTCAGAAACAGTTATCGAACGAAGTGATTAATTTAGACTTTCTGCCGATAAGTTGCAACCAGTGGATCTCCTTGACCTTGTCTCTGATGCTCTTTTTTGAGCTTTTGTTTCCTTCATTGGTAAAGCCTGATTCACAAGAGTATGAAGTATGATTTACAAGAGTAAAAAGCAAGGTTGTTATCTTTTGACCTTCAGTGTCAGAACAAAGTTGTTATCTTTCAAGCTAAGCGTTAGCCCTACAGTACAATTTAACCTTTACAGAACGTGTATACAATGGGATATTATACAGCCACGAGAAAGAAGGAAATCCCAACATTTGTGACAACATAGATGAATCTGGAGGGCATTATGTTAAGTGAAGAAAGTCAGAGAAAGACAAACACTGCATGGTGCCACTTATATGTGGAATCTAAAAAATTAAAAAAAAAGAAAGTTAAAGTCATAGAAACAGAGTAGATTAGTGGTAGCTAGGGGCTGAGGGATGAAGAGAATAGGGAGAGGTTGCAAAAGGGTACAAACTGTCAGTTATAAGATAAATAAGGTTTAAGGATCTAATGTGTAACATGGTGACTGTAGTAGATAACACTGTATTGTATGACTGAAATTTATTAGGAGTAGGAACTAAAATGTTCGCACCAAAATAAAACAAACAAAACTTTATGTTGGGAAAAAAAAAAAAAAGAAAATAAACGATGCTCAGATAGCTTACAGTTTCAATTTATTGATAGTACACTGGATGTGGCTAAACGATGTCATATCTTAGGATGAAACAATTAGGAGATTCCAAGCTGGGCATATTTTGGTCTGCAAACAGGAAGGTACTGGTGTGGAGGTAAGGGTGTGCTTTGATTCATCTTCAGTGGCCAGCATTCCTAGGAGAGGAAAGGCTAGGGTCACATCAAGGTATGTATTCAGATGTGGCCAGCAGAAGCTTTGGCTGTATTACTGTGGCTATTTCTTTTTGTGGTTTTTTTTTTTTTCAACGTTTATTTATTTTTGGGACAGAGAGAGACAGAGCATGAACGGGGGAGGGGCAGAGAGAGAGGGAGACACGGAATCGAAACAGGCTCCAGGCTCTGAGCCATCAGCTCAGAGCCTGACGCGGGGCTCGAACTCACAGACCTCGAGATCGTGACCTGGCTGAAGTCGGATGCTTAACCGACTGCGCCACCCAGGCGCCCCTTTTGTGGTGTTTTGAGATTCCTGGTTTAGGTGCAGTGAGTTTGTCTTCCGTGGTTGAGTCCACAGAATCATAATATCATAATAATATTTGGAAAGGCATCTAGGTCAGTATGTAAATATCTTTCTCAATTTCCCTGACACATGATCATTTGCTTGGGGTCTAAGACTTCCACTGAAAGGGACACTCAACTTCCTGAGGCCCCTGCTTACATCTTCAGGCAATTCTATTTGTTAGAAAATTCTTCATGCAGAGTAGGATCTTTATTTCTGCAGCGAATTTTGATTCTTCTATGGACACATAGGACCTAAGATGGACACACACGCAGCTTTAAAACTTGTCATTCAAGTTCAGTTCTACGAACATTTCCTGGGTGTTTGCCATGGCCAAGATTCACGGATGCACTAGCTTCATTTCTATCCTGGAGAAGACCAAAGCCTGGCAACCTAGAAAGGTTCACAAACAGAGAACTTAATTCCATTCTAGCATTCCCTAATAGAGATTTCCCTTGTCCTAGCAATTGTCTTTCCTTCTTTTGTGCCACATGCTGATGATAGGATCTTCTGTATTTTAACATAATCTCGTCATTTTGAGGAACACGATTGGTCGGTCTGGGGAAGGGTCCTGACCAAATTGCACTCATCACAATGTTCTGCCCTCACTGGTGTTAAAAGAACAAAATTCAATTGAATACATTTTAAAGATCTTATTGGCTTTATTCAATGACTCATGAATTGTGCAGCATCCCATCTAGCAGACAGAAAGGAACTTTAAAGAGCTATCCAAGAAGCAAGACATTTATAGGCAGAAGGAGGCAGGACAAGGAAGTTATACTAGCAAAAAGCTGATTACGTGTGGCAAGGTCACCTTCCTTGAATGGATGGCAGGGGTCTATCAAGCAGATTAGTCTGCTAGAACTGACCAGGTAATTCCAGATTGACCGGTTTAAGATTCCACTCCTGGGGGAAGCTGAAACTGTAATTAAGTTAGATAGTAAGTCTCAGTTTGGTGACATAGGGTTCAGTGTAAGTGACTCCATTTTGAGCCTGATGTCTCTTTTTTGAACACTGACCAACGCTGTTTAGTCCAGGAGCGGGCTCCTGACTAGAACTGGCCACTCAAAGCTCTTTCTTGGGATTTTAAAATCTGCTATCAGAAAGGATATAAGCCAGTCTCTAACGGCTGCCTCCCTAATGACTGAACAACCATGCACCTGCTGTAGCCATCTTCTCTGCTGTTCTGCAGCAACAAAGAATGAGGCAGATGGGCAGAGAGAAGGAGAAGTGAGAAATGGAGCGAAGGTCCTGACAGCATTCCTTTCATGCTTCCAGTTTCTCTTGAGGCCCATCTCTGCCTCTGCTGGTCACATGTTCAGCTCTTCTTTGAATCACCGATTCCACGCATTCTTATTTTAAGCTGATTTGAGTGTGGTTTCTGGGAGATTTTTGGAGGTCGGGTGGATGAGGATAAATAAAGGGGTTAGAGAGCAATGTTGATGCCCCCAACCTAGTCCCTTCACTGGTGAAAAACCTGTCTCGGGCACATAGCAGAGAGACAGGCTGTGTATCAAAGAGGGGAAGTTCGTGTTTTCTTGGAAGACACGTCAGTGAGTGGTGGAGAATGATAAGGCAGGAATGTTGTTGAGTGGAGATTGTTTTCTTGGTGAGATGTTTATATTCACTACTGCTTCCTGGGGGCATCTTGTCTGTTTACTCTGGGTCTGCTGCTAAAGCAGTCAACTTCTGGGTGGTTCTGTAAGCCTGAATAGGGATGGAACCCTGTCTTTGCTAATAGAGGGCTTACTGCATACCTGAGACTTACAGACACTTATAAATAAATACATATTTATATATATTGCATATGTACTTTCAATTGTACTTACATATAAATCTCATAATATTATCATAAAGTTGGGGATTATAACCCACACATGAGAACCAGAGATCGCAAATGTCAATACGTTGTCTGAGGCTCACACAACTGTAGAGTGGCAGTTGGGATGGGAGCCCAGCTTCTGACCCCAAACTGTACCGTATGCCCCTTTCTTCCTAGAGAGAGAATCTGGCCTCTGAGACTCTGCCTGGTTTGAGGCTTGCTGTGGCAATAGTTCTCCAGTAGTGTGGCCCAGAGACTGTGCTCCCTGGGAAGGACTCTGCTCGCCACCCCCCCCCCCCCCACCCCTTCCTGGAACTCAGTCTTTGTCCCTTGAGCAAGGGAGGCATGAATGTTTCAGGGCAGGTCTTTGCTTTGGCAAAAACCCAAGACTCAGCAGGTTGAACCAGAGTCCTACAGCCAGGTGCGTCCGGCCTGAGTCACTGCGCTGGGCCAGGTGAGGCTCTGGGGTGGCACCTGCCTGCGGTTGGCAAGACTTCTGAGAGGGCTGCCTAATCCCAAATAATAATAATGACAACAATAGTGGTGATAATGGAGGGCTTTATGCGCGCAAAGTGTGCTTCAATCCCAAAAGGTCCGGGAACTCTACAAAAGGTCCTGATAAGTATTATTATCTCTTGGGAAGGCAGGACATGAATTATCAGCAGCAAATGACAGTGCAAGCTCTGGTTCTAAGAAAAAGCAATGCACACACTGTACGGGGGGCCATTTGCTCCGCATGTGTGTCTTCAGATCACACACTCAGGAGTCTCTAGGGCTGGCAGGCAATGGTAGCAAATGAAAAAGGTCAAGTGAAAGGCAAACATATTGCAAGTAAAATGAGATAAAGATGACATGACAATATGTTTGGCTCTAGTATTGGGGGATGACAAGGAGGGGTGGGGACTGTGGCAAACTAAAAAACAACACATGCCCCTGTTGAAGGGGGCAGCTCCACTCAGATCCAACCAAAGCTGGCCCCATGGTGTCAGATCTTCCAATTTGGGAAAGAAACTGGAAATCTAAATTGTTGTGAAACAGACCTTGAATTTGAAGTATTGGTAACTGGGGCACCTGGGTGGCTCAGTCTGTTAAGAATTTGACTCTTGATTTTGGCTCAGGTCATGATCTCATGGCCATGAGATCGAGCCCCAGGTAAGACTCTGCACTAGGCATGGAGTCTGCTTGGGATTCTCTCTCTCCCTCTCCCTCTGCCCCTCCCCTGATCATGCTCTCTCTCTCTGTCTCTAAAAGAAAGAAAGGAAGAAAGAAAGAAAGAAAGAAAGAAAGAAAGAAAGAAAGAAAGAAAGAAAAAGAAAGAGAGAAAGAAAGAAAGAAAGAAAGAAAGAAAGAAAGAAAGAAAGAAAGAAAGAAAGAAAGAGGAAGAAAGAAAGAAAAGTGGGTAACTAATTTGAACATTTTCAAATGCTGTTGGCCCCAGTGGCCTGCCTAGTTGGGTTATCTCTTAGAGGATAACCTTTCCATTATTTCAAATTTTTAGGAAGCTCAGCCTCATAATACACATGGAGTTGGATGAGACAGAGCTGGCCCAGGATGTACCCCATTCCCGATCTGCATCCCCAAGGTTATGAAGGAAGCCAGTGGGATGGAAGGAGAACATTCCAGGCTCTTGTGTCTAGATACTGCATGGAATGTGGGCCGGATGAGGCTGCCATGCCAGGTGTGGCCATGATTGTAGTCAGGTGAGAAAAGCAAAAACAAAAAAATCTTGGTAGAAGGAGGGGCTGGTGAGGGTGGGATTCAGCAGGGCTACTGGAGATAAAGGGAAACTAGGACAAGAGTTTGTCCCTTTTAGCCTGCCCACCGTTTTCTTTCTCTTTACTGCCCTCCTCTCCTGCCCCTTTCCCTGCCTCCCTGCCTCCCTTTCTTCCTTATTTCCTTCTTTCCACAAATTCACTGACCACTAACACTGTGTCAGGAGCTTTACCAGCCTATGAACATACCATCTACGCATAAAATTACATTTCTGACTTCTGAAAAAAACCATATCATGTGAAACAGCTATATAGATTTTTACCAAATTTGGAGGCAAAGTTGACAAGATTGGACGTTATACAAACTGTGTAAACTTTTCCTTGAGGAAATCATTTCAGTGAGGCACACAGTCCATCTCCAGAGCAGCAGAAACTGAACACTGAAAAGAGGTCTACTGTTTGTCAGGGACATGAGACCCACTGGACGCCTGAGGTGTTGTGAGCAGAGAGACTACAAACAGTAGATTCAAATCTGACACCTGAACTGGAAGTCACAAAGGAAACATCTGTTACTGACAATGTCAACTCTATGTAGGTGCTCCTGGGTCACTAGCACAACAGGTGTTCATCTAATGGTGTTAATGACTTTTTCTATCAATATGGCAAGAGGCTTCTAGTGATGCATAAGGGTCAGCTCTTATTCTAACACTCTGCTCAAAGTGTGGTCCATGGACAGCGATGTCAGCATCACCTGGGAACACGGTAGAAATGCAGACTCTTAGCTGCACTGCAGACCTACTTCCTTGTAACAGTGTCTCCACGTGTGCACATTCCAGTTTGAGAACAACTCTAACGCAGGCGTTACAAACCCTGCAATCATCTGGGGAGCTAAAAATACTAATGTTCCCCCTTCCCCAGTTCTTACCACCAAAAGACTCTGATTTAATCAGTCTAGGGGTGGAGTCTGGGCAGTAGACATTTTTGAACCATCTCCCTGGTGTTCCCGGTAGGCAGCGTGGTTTGAGAACAACTGCTTGTTAGAAATGCTAATTTGGGGCCCTACCTCAGACCTGATTGATCAGAATCTGTGTTTTCAGAAGGCTTGTAGGCATAATTCTGCTGCTTATGTTTGAGAACCACTGTCCCAAAGGATCACAATCTATGGTGAGGACAGATAGGAAAAACCAGCCATTTCGATGTGGTGGTATGAGAGTCCAGACAGGGGCAAAACCACATTCTCCTGTGAGGGACATCCAGCCCCAGGCAGAAGAGGACAGGAAGGCCTTCCGTAGGAGGTGATGGGCAGCTAGAGGGCTGAGTGGAACCTAGCCCAGTACGGAGGTAGGAAGGAAAAGAACATTCCAGGACAAGGAAGAGCAGGTGCAATGTCCCTGAGGTGGGAGCACACTGCTCATCCGAGCACGTGAAATTTGTTCAGTTCGGCTGGAAGGAGGGGTTGCCGAGGGGTGTAAGTAAAAGCTATACCTAGGAGAGAGGTAATGAAGGACCTTGTGCGTTGTGTTCAGAATTTCAATTCTATCCCTGGCGGGGTTTTGGTTGGAGAGTATTAGAAAGAACACTTTGGTTGCCACGTGGACAGTGGATGGGGGCGGCAGGAGACGAGTTAGACGTCAGTAGTTCAGACGTGGGATGCGTTTACCGTCAACCAGTGTGTCTTTACTGAGAATTTCCTACACTAGTAATTGTATGTGACGCAATAGACAACTTTTGACCTCAAGGGTCTTTTTTTGGATTGTCAAGACAAATAGAACATTCCATTTAACCAGTTAGTTAATTTGACTCGATTTAAAAATGTTCATAAAACCTTTACTACAGAGAGGCGATGGCCCCCGAGACAGAGTCGTGCAGTGATCAATAAGGCATGGTTGCTGCCATCAAGGAGCTTATAGTCCTCTTGGGCAAGGCAAATATGATCAGATACCACATATGGTATCACGTACAAATACTGCTGTGGTCAAGTAAATTAATTGGTAATGAGCACCAGGACACTGATTTACCCATCCCCATTCCCTGTGCTTGGCTTATCTGGCCAACCACAATCTTGAGTAGCAGTATTATCTTTATTCCCATTTCATAGATGAGAAAACTGAGGTTCAGAGAGGTTATGCATTTACTCTGAATCACAGGACTGGTGAAGTAGCAGAGATACGATTTTTACTCCAGGCCTTCTAGTCTCATTGTCTCATTTTCTGATGATTATAGTGTTTCCCAAGCTTCATTTATCCTTTCTGATTTTTACCATTATTTTGCAAGCCTGCACTATTATTTACTTTGTATTTTACATTAAACTGACTTATTTTTTTCATGTTAAATAATCTATCCTAAAACAAAGACCATATGACTATAATGAATATAAAGTCAGTAGTAATAACTGTAAAATTAAATACATCAGACACAGACCAATGTTATTATAAATCTAGTTGCATACAGTATCCTGGCCAAGGCTCTAAGCCTGGGGTCTGCTTTCTTTTTGCTAAAAAAAGAAACTTGCAGGTGTTAAGATGTGTTAAGGACCTGGTAGCAACAACCTGACACTAAGCTTTGTCTCATCTAAGGATAATTGAGACATTTATAAATAACTTTCTCACTCTGAGATTTAATCTTATTTAATGGTATCCTTCTATCATCTTAAGTCATTGCACATCATCCACAGGACAGACATTGTGAAGTGTCCCATTCTCCCCTTTTTCCTTTTGGCAAGACAAATGTCCTCCCCTATCAAAAACCCCCATCCCATCGGGTCATTAGGGGCATCCCTTCTAGGTGGACAAAAGACAGTGAACCTTTGGGACAGGGCCATAGGGTGTGGAGATGGTTGTTGGTGTTTCAGTCTTGGGGAAATACAATTGTGATAAACAGTGACGATCCTCATGCCATAACCTGTAAGGGTTAGATTTTGCTTTGCCCTCAGCACATGCTTTATTTTTTCCTCTCTTTTGTGGGTCACTTCAGCCTCGATCTCATGTTTCTGTTTCTCATATTCATATTCATAAACCCTCACTTTGTTAATCATGTTTAATGATATTTTTTATGTTATTACCCAACAGGATACGTTTAGGATACAGAGGACTTTGGGAGGTGCCTCAAGCTCCATGATCCTGGGGGATTAGGACTACGGTGTGGAAGCTGCCTGAGAGGAAAGGTTATCAGCTGGTTTGTCTGCGCACAGGGACCTCTAGATACTGGAGCACTGGCCACATGACCAAACGATGAGTCTGGGGAGCGGTCCTCAGGTAGGATGTGGAGCTGTGTGAAAAGTCTGAGTACAAACTCCACCTCCAATGAGCAGGGCTCAGGGAAGGTGTCTACATTGCATTTAGATCTCCGTGCATATTGGGGGTCCTCAGCCCCTTGAGAATTGGCTTCTACCTTGACCATTCTCCCTGACTTGATAATGTGTAAGAGTGGGGACTTGTCATAGAAATTCTACCCACCTGAGTGATATATTTGTTGACCTAGCTATGTGTGTACCTAATTTGTACATCAGCTGGGACATTGCTTTTATTTGAATCAAACAATTTATATGTTAAATACCCTACTTTAATGATCATGATTATCATGATTTATCATATACTTTTTAGCATCCTGATAATAGAAAATTCAAAATTTTCTTTTCAAAATTCAGGAGATTATCACTTAAGTCTGCTTTGCCAGTGATTTATTTCTGTCAATATACCAGTGAGAGGGGAACATTTTGTTTATGTGACTCACACTGGGGATTTACAAAGAGTAAAAGACCCCTTATAAAAAGTGACTGCAAGTAAAAACATATCTAAACACATGTAACTTCATAAGAAAGATTAAAGGAAGAAGAAAATTGATTGTAAGACCAAGTTTTGAATTTCTCTGAACTTTAGTGTAGTGGATCTCACTGAGATCCAATCTTCAAAATTGGGGTTTGAACAACAGAAAGTCATTTAGAAACTTTTTAAAAATAGTTTTTAAAATCTCATTTAAAATAAAAGACAAAAAATCTGATATCTTTCCAGAAAATGGACATTTGTTCCAGGCAAGGTACTAGAGATGTTGCATATACAAAATTATAAGAAATGATCAGTGCTCTCAGGAAATTTAACAATCTCCCAAGGGGAAAATAGACATAAAAACCCTGATAAAATGGACTAGAGGAATTGAAATGTGACAGATGAACCCAGGGCTGGGCAATTCATTTTACATCAGCTGGTAGAGGGGGGGCTATAGAGGAGATGGCCTTTGAGTTTGGTCTTGACAGATGCATAGGATTTTGCAAGGAGTGGGGAAAGAAAGTTAGAGGCAGAGGAAACAATGGGACCAACGACAGAGACAAGAATGTGCATAACTGCTTGGCAGATGGGAATGATGATGACTATTTGAGGGAAAATGCCCAAGAATAAGGATGGAAAGGTGGGTAAGAGCCTGATTGTGAAGGTCTCTGAATGGTGTTTGGATTTCATTGGGATCCAATGTGCCCATTGGCCATCACAGATTCTTAAGTAGGAGAGTGACCGTAATGGAAAATTTTGATTTAGAAAGCCAGGGAAAGGAGATCAGGTAAAAGGCTTGTTACGTTGGCCCAGGTAAAATTATCCTTCGTATCTTTCATAATTTCATCTTGTTTTTTCTTCTCATAAATATACTGAATAAAGAATCTTTATTTTGGAGAAATCAATGTGTTTGTCACTCAAGCAACTCAGGTTGTCCCAGTGAATGAAGAGCTAAAACATAGCAGAAGGGATGAGAAAGGGCTATTTTCACTTTGGATTTATAGTTCTTATTTTTTCAGTATGTGGGACATTAATTATTAAGGCAGGAGCAGGGGAACGAGAAAGAGGGAAGAAAGCTATATGTGTCATACTTTTTTCCCCCAAGAAGGCAGATTTTTTTTTTCTTTTTTGCAAGTCTCTTCAGATCATATTAAGCAGTAAAAATATTCTAATTGAGCTGGGCCGGACTAAAGATGGATCTTTATCTACATACATGGTATAATCTATGTTTCCAATTATACCATTCTTCCTTACAAGAGGAAGAGACTGAGCTTGTAAATAGACTCTCGGTCCCACTCGAGAAGTGTGGTCACTGTTATGAAAGAAAGAAAAAGTGTGCTATCATAAATGTGTATGACACCCACTGCCTTTAAAGACACCCGCATTCCTGCCCGTGAAGCGTGGAGGGAAGGCGGAGAGACTGGTAGACCATTTGATGGGGATGAGGGAAATTTAATTGTAAAATATAAGATAATGGTGATGGCTGCTTTTTCAACTTGGGCTTTGGTTCTGGTCACTGGTGGAGCTGCAGGCACGGGAGGCACGGTGGGGAGGGTGCGGGGGGGGGGGGGCGGGGAACTAACAGTTCTAACGCGGCCAGGGTCCTCAGTAGAGCCCGCTGCATAATGGAAGCTTGGCTTTCTTTCAAGGGAGACAGATCCAGGGTGGCGCCCTCTTGTTCAGTCTTTCCCCATACTTCCTCCACCTCCTCTCCCCTCACATACTCTTCCCCCCTGAATCAGAATTGTGAAGTTTTCAATCTTGAACTGTGTGTAGTTTTCAATCTTGAACTTTTGATTTTCAGATGTGGTTTTGAACAAGTCATGAGAAAAGCAAGTTGTAAGACTTTTCCTTCTATCTGTTTTTTATTTTTTTCCTCTTGGTTTCAGATTCCCTCTAGATTCTTTGTATGTGAACTCCCTGGGGAGGCGCGTTGACACTGTGGGAAACACTCCATTTTCTCTTATATAGTAGGAGGATACTCAATTATCAGTTTAAAAAAAATAATGATCTGTAGCCCATTAAAGAACTGAGTGCCTTACACATTGAGTCTTTTAAGTGGGTAATTCCTTTAACCGGGTAATTCTTCTAAGCGGGTAATTCCTTTAAGCAGGACCCTTCATAGCCCTGTAAAACTGAAGACCATCTAGGAACTCTTGAACTGTTTCAAATTGTTTTCAAATGGGTCTGAATGCTGTTGAGAAATGCATAATTTACGACCTTAACACTTGATTAGGTGTTAAACGACTGTCGGGAGAGATGTCCTTGGTAATCCAGTTATCATCTAGACTCTAATTATCACTTCACAGGAGAGGTAAGGCTGGGTAATTGAGAACCAAAATTCTTAAAGGGCTTGAAGTGGCTATTTTCTTATGCAGTTAAGCAAATTATTTCTCTACCTAGAAGGTGTCTAATTGGTACCAATTGATGAGAAGGAAGAAATGGTGTTATGACTTTCAGGAGTGAGTTAGTCAGGGGGCTCCAGCCATGGAAACAGAAAGTTGCATTGAGTACTTAGTACTCTTCCATTTAAAATTTTTGCTTTATTTAAAATACGTATTAAAGGAGGGAGAAAAGAGAAAGCAGGAGACAGCCAAGAGAAGACAGAATGTAATTAAGAGCTGATGGCCTTACCTCTCCCTTGTCTGTCATTACTAAGGATTTTTCTCAGATGAGACCCAATTTCACCTTGTGTTAGTTCCCATTGATCACTATAAATTATTTAAGCCACAAATGCTATGCTATCCAGTAAGCCAGGAACGGGGAATGGGGATAATGGGCCAAAATCTGCCTGCGAGAAGGGTCCCACTCTCACTGCTTCCGGTAGGAAATAAGAGTACGAGGTAACAGGTGGAGAGATTCCATTCTGTATCTTTTCCTTTGACCAGCCCTCCTTCTCTCCCACACCCCCAGTCTTCTACAGAGCACCTCTAAGTGTGTAAATGTTCACAGTTAGTGCTATAAATACAAAAATGGAAATCTAAGACATGACCCTTATTTTCAACAGTGTCCGCTCTAGACAACCGGTGATGGGTAGTGTTGGGATTTAAAGGAGGCTAATAATAAATGCCTCTTTCTTCCCTTTCCAAATGTGGGACAAATTGATGGTTGCTGGAGAATGGGAAATCATATTGCCTTGATTACTAACAACATTGATTGGAGAACATGGGTTAGACCGGTGGCCAATGAGTTTGTCCAGTCATCAGTGAAATCAGCACGTACCTCTGGTCACTGGCAGAGCTGGTCAGCTATGGGTATTCCCCCTGATTAGGGAGTGGGAAACAGTCCCTAGGGCAGAGACCAGATTAGAATGCATGTATCTTTTGGAAAGGCTGGCTCCAAAAGAGGCTCTTCTGAACACTAATTGGATAATCACAGGCTACCATGCGAAGAGTGAGCTGGAGGAGAAGCCTAGATTGTCTCTCTAGCTCAAGTCCTTCTACACAGAAACATGAAGCTCCTTCTTGAGAGGCCTTGGAAAGGATGTTAAGTGGAGACTAAACTTGTATGTGGTAAATTACATGCTTAATTCACTGCTTTTTATGCGTTTGAGGTTAGAAGTGCAATTCTATGCAATGTTCTGAGAAATAAAGCTGGCCACATCCTGAAGAGCTCAGAGAGCTAAAAAGGCACAGAACCACCATAATCTAGAGTCACTAACCTATTATGCCAGGGATGCAGAAAGTGTGTAGTCTGTCCCTGATTGGTAGGTATCAGTCTGATACAGCAAATGTATGGTGAGCAGAAAATGGTGGCTAAATTTAAGCCTATATTTTCCAGGTTCTTCTGGCCTTATTTTTTTCTTGATAGCATCTTTTTGAATGAATACAAATGCAATGCATGTTTATCACAGAATATTTAGAACATACTTAAAATATAAAGAAGAAAATAAAAGTCAACTTTATCCTATCATCCAAAGATATCATTGATACCATTTAGGTTTTTTTTTTTTTTTAATCTTTCTTTATTTATTTTGAGAGAGAGAGAGGGGCAGAGAGAGAATCCCAAGCAGGCTCAGCCCTGTCAGCACAGAGCCCAATGTGGAGCCCGATCCCAAGAATCGTGAGACCATGGCCTGAGCCAAAATCAAGAGTGTGATACTTGGGGAGCCTGGGTGGCTCAGTTGGTTAAGCGTCCAACTTTGGCTCAGGTCATGATCTCATGGTTCATGAGTTCGAGCCCCAGGTCAGGCTCTGTGCTGACAGCTCGGAGCCTGGAGCCTATTTCTGATTCTGTGTCTCCCTCTCTCTCTGCTCCTCCCCTGCTCACACACTGTCTCTCTCTCAAAAATAAATAAAGATTAAAAAAAATTATATATATATATGTGTATATATATACATACATATATATGTATGTATATATATACACATATATATATAAAAGAGTCTGATGCTTAATCGACTGAGACACCCAGGTGCTGAAAATTCTATATATAAAGTGATGGATGTTAACCAAACTTATTGTGGTATTCACTTCACAATATATACAAATATCAAGCCATTATGTTTACATCTTAAACTTATATGATGCTATGTCAATTACACTTCAATAAACTAGAAACAAATAAAATGAAATTCTATGTATGCATACATACAATTTTCCCAGAAAATTTCTTATACTATGTATGGAAAATTCCTCTTATACTATGTATTCTGTTTTCCCCTTATTATATTCTGAATAATGTTTCATGTCATCAAGTAGACTAAAAATATGATTTTAGTAGCTGCAGAGCAGTTTGTTTAACCTGGTCCTTCTTGGATATTGAGATTATTTCCCACTTTGTCTCCTACAGACACCTTTCTTTTTTTTAAATTTTTTAAAATGTTTATTTATTTTTGAGAGGGAGAGAAAGACAGAGTGTGAACCAGGGAGGGGTAGAGAGAGAGGGAAACACAGAATCCGAATCAGGCTCCAGGCTCTGAGTTGTCAGCACAGAGCCTGACGCAGGGCTTGAATCATTCATAAACTGCAAGATCATGACCTGAGCCAAAGTCAGTCGTTTAATTGACTGAGCCACCCAGGCGCCCCCAGACACCTTTTTTATATGTAAAAATTTACATGTTTCTCTGAATATTTCTTAGAACAGAGGTGCTGGGACTGAGGGTTTGAACATCTTATGGCAGTGCTATGCTGGTAACTGTCTAACAACACGCTTGCGGAGAGGGGGGGAGGCCTTGATTTGTAGCATTTGCCAATTTCTATGGTGTAAATACTCCCACTGAAGCTGATTTCAAACTACCAGTGAAGCTATGTACCTTGAAAAATTCCTGAAAAATTAGCAGTTGGTTCTTGTGAGCCAGCATGGCAAATGCAAGCCTTTAAATGCATATATTGCCTTTTCTGTCCAGAAAGGTTGTGCTTAATTTTCTTCTTCCCACAGTATGTGAGATGGCCTACCTAGATCCTGCTTAGGGTCTGGCCACCCAGTTGGGCCAGCAGCTGAGGTGGAAGGTAACTCTGGGTTTGTTACCTTTTACTCTGAGAGACCCAGGGCCATCCAAGATGACATGTAGGAGAAACGACGTTTCTTTCTAAAGAGCTATTCCACACATACAAACGTTGTAAAAGGGGGAAAATTAAACTCAGGATTTGTTTTAGATTTTATGTAAGACCAAGTCCAAATATTTACTAACCAAAATAGTCTCTCTGTGACTTTTCTATCCTTCACATTGATGCAATGCTATTAAATATGACATTTAATCATCCTGTATATGCAGAGAAATACGGTTTTGTGGAATAGAAAGGGACCTTGTGATATTGCTGGAGCATGGTAATTCTCAAAGAGTTTAGCCCTGGCTCCGCCACTAACTCTGTGACCTTAAGTGGATCCCCTGCCTTTTCTGTGGATTCTTTATATGAAAACCAGCGGGAGCCTTAAAGTTGCAGAGCTGATTCTGCCACTCCTTCATTCAATACCTCCTTTGAATGAGTTTCCCCATGTTGGCATTAGGATAAAATATCACATTCTTTACATGGTTTACAATGTTACGTGGTGCAGCAGACAAACTCTAAAATAACCCCCAACAGGTATCTGTCAGCAAAGCCTAATAGCTCTGCCTTCAAAATATATCCAGAAGCTGAATATACCTCCATGGGTGGTGTTACCCCTCTGTCCCAGTCATCATCATTTCCACCTGTATCACTGGGATCACCTCCAAACAGAGCTCCTCGCCTCTACTCTTGTCCCTCCTTGCTTCACTACAGAGTAGCCAGGGTGATACTCTTAAAAGATAACCGTTCCTGTCACATCACTGCTCAAACCCCCAATCAATGGCTCCCATCAATGGCTCCTTTGTGCCATAAATCCTTCAAGTCTAGCAAATTCATCTTGGATAATTACCTCACTGTCATTAAAGCTGTGAGATTTAGATACAGTTTTGTGTTTGTTTTTTTTTTTAAATAAAAGTTTTAACCATTTGTACCCACCATGGCGCATACTAGTACTCCATGTTCAAAGCACTTTTCCTGATACAGAGTAAATATTTTTTGCAAACTCTAAATGTTGCATGGACAGATGGATGGATATATCAGAAGATATGAGATTAATACAGAGCAGACTAGGTGTTTTGAACTGAATAATAGAACACAAGTTCTTTGGTCAGGTTATTTAGATAGGGCTCTGAAAGTAATTCACTCAAACTCTGATGTAAGTTATTTATAAACTATGTTATGTAACACTTTTTGCAAATGCACAACTTTAGGAACTTGACTACACATGATTGTAAAGGAAGAGAATTAACCCACACAATATATAAAGAGAAAGACGTCAAAGATTTTGGCCTGTGCAGTTTACAGGTTGGGGTTGTCATTTAGTGAGGTGGGAAAAGCTGCAAGAGAAGAGAGCTTCTAGCTCGGGGATTAAGAGTGTGGAACATTTCTATTATAAATCGCCAGCAGGATCTAACTGAATAAATAATATTAAGTTTAACACATATCTCAGAAATTTTACAAACTGTTTTGAATGTTGGCTTCAATATGACTGTGGGTGGAGACAAAGAACATTCTATGCTTTTAGCCCTTATCAGTATGTGCTAACTGAGGTAGGTGTGCTTCTGTTCACAAGAGATCATCACCCAGTGTGGATTGGATTCTGGGCTGGCCCTTGGCTCAGATTTGTTCCTTGCCTTTCTGCTCTGCTCAGTATCACAGAAGAGCTGATCATTGCAGGCAGGGTTTCCTGGACTCCTAAGTGGAGGGCTTTGGCCTGTGCTGGTACCATAGGTCCTCATAGGAGACTAGAGCCTAGGAGGAGGGCGAAGCCAGGGTATTCCTCTTATCTCTGACTCATGCAGCATCACTAGCAAGGGCTGAACACCCTCTGTGGCACCAGATCCCAGGGGACAGGTCCTCTGTTCAGAGGGTTCTGCCCTCTCTCCTTGCCCCTGGGCTCTGATAACACTACCTCCCCTCTTTGAACCTCCAGCCTCAGGGGTCTTTAACTTCCTGTAGTTGCTGATGTCCGGGTTGTCCTCCTGTCCCCATTTGGTTTCTCAGTTTAGTGTTTAGAGTGGTTTCTATTTTCCTGATCGGTTCCCACAGATTGAGATTCCTAGAGTAATTCCTAGAGTAACCTGGGGTAATAATTTGGTGCATCACTTATTCAAGGGAATTTGAGCATTTGACTTGAGTTTCTCTTCTATACTTGCCTTGTCTGTGACACTATTGTCTATCTGGGTGAGATGGGTTATGGGTTTAGCATGGTCTGGCCCTCATGCATTTTTATCCACTACTCAGGACCAAAAGGGTGGACAGTGGTCTTAGAACCACTTCTCTGATGTTTGATTTTTTTCTCTGCTGCCCCGCCCTTTTGGATATATTCATGAGAAACTCACTAATTTCTGAGGTTTACCATTTCATCTTTAGATGATTCCTGTTACAAATTTTAATTTTTTAATTAGAACACTTTGTGTTAAAAAGCCCAACCCAAAATGGCTTTAAGAAGAAAATAGGACTTATAGGCTCGTTTAATTGATCAATCCAGAGGGAATTTTTAGGTAAAGCTTTACTGCAGGCTCAAATGATGTGTCTTCGATCCAGTTTTCATTTTATTTTTCCTCTCCATTTCCTAGCATATCTTCTTCAGGGTTGTTTCCATCCTGAGGTAGGCTCGCCTTGTAGCCTAAAAAGGGCTCTCAGCAGCTCACAAAGGCTCAAACAAATCCTGGCATGGACTCTCCCTGGCCCTCACTGACTCATGTCCCACCCCTCATTGGTCTGCACAGGTCATGTTTCTATCTCTAATTGGCCTGCCTTGGGTCCTGCTCCCAAGCCTGAACTAATTCCTGTGGCTGGGGGGAAATGAGATACCTTGATAGGCCTAAGAAAATACACAGTAAATGGGATACTCTGATTTATTTTTTTGTTGCTGATACAGTGATTTGCTTAAGCAAATATATGGCTGGCTGGCCCTGGGAGTGTGGTCAATCCCACCCCAACTACATGTCTCAAAAATTCAGAGTGAAGTTAGAAAGAAAGGGGAAATGGATTTTAGGGATCCTGAAACAAACAAACAAACAAACAAACAACAACAGCAACAACAACAACAACAAAACCAGAACAAACCACCATGGAAGCAAGGACAGAGAGTCATTTTGAGTATCTGTCATTATTTTAAGTAGGTAGGTGAAGGATTCTTGAAGGTTCCCATTAGACTAATGAAGGCTTCCAGGGTGTGTGAGCAATCACAGGGTGCCACAACCCCAAAATATGGTTAAGTAAAATGAGAGGTTCTACCTTAAGGAGGTAAACTCTGAATTTCCAAAACTCCTTGTGCAGCAGTAAAACTATTTTGATTTGATTATACATGAATAGACAATACATGTATAGGCACATATGTTTGCAAGGGGAAGACAAAGAGAAATAAAAAGAAGCAATTTTTTTTTAAATCTCAGCTTTTGACATAGCAAAAATACATGGGAAATGAGCTGTTTCCTAAAACAATGCACAATTAGAACTGAAAGTATCACACCAAATGTGGAGGGAAAGCCTATCAATATAAAAAACATGTATTGGACCCCCATGAGAAACGCAGCCAAAATTTCATTTGATAATTTCATTGCTTCATTTTGCAAAATGGTAACTGTGGCAACTGAAATATGCTTTAAAGGTCTATACCTCCTTATACACCTCAATTTGTGGCAGGTTGTTTATTCGTTATTCTTTTTCATATAGGCCAATGAGCAGTTAAATTGAACAAAGCTTCCCTTCTTCCCCCTCCTCCTTCCTATTTTTTTTTTTCTTTTGGTTTGGCAGGTGCCTAGATTTTTATCTTTGCACAGGACAATGAAGCAGCCGATGAGCTGGTAAAAGTAACAACGAGAACAAAATCCCACATACAAGTGTAACCTCAAAAAAATGAAGTGAACAGAGATTCACTCAATCCTATTCTTACTATTAAATCATAGTTAATTATTTATGAATTAAGAAGAAAGTACTTAAGTCTTAGTAAATACAGTTGATTGGTATAGGAGGGAGTAGGACTAGACAGAATTTAATTTTATTATTATTTTTAAATTTTTTATCATTTTAGCATGTGGGGTTTTTTTGTTTATTTTCTTTTTTCAAAGCAAACTCTTACTTTTTAAGCTTCAGGAGACTATGGAAGGGATAAAGGGACTTGTGACAGAGCTTACCTGTTGAGGTTGTTTTTTAAAAATTTTTTTTTTCAACGTTTATTTATTTTTGGGACAGAGAGAGACAGAGCATGAACGGGGGAGGGGCAGAGAGAGAGGGAGACACAGAATCGGAAACAGGCTCCAGGCTCTGAGCCATCAGCCCAGAGCCCGACGTGGGGCTCGAACTCCCGGACCGCGAGATCGTGACCTGGCTGAAGTCGGACGCTTAACCGACTGCGCCACCCAGGCGCCCCATAGGTTGTTTTTTATGTTAATCAGTTACACCAAATAATTCTGAGATGGCTTCTCTTAAAGTAACTTGAAAACCACTGTGAAGACAGTAACAGTATAACAGAGATGCCCAAAGCTGTTGTGAGATTCCGTTTCAACTGCTTCTCCAACATAATGACCTGGGGGAACGTCTCAGTTAGCTGCTATAGTGCAATAACCCCCCTCAAAATGTAGGAGCTAAAAATAACAATCATTTGTTATTCCTGACAAGTCAGTGTATCTGCCGGGTGGATTCAATGATCGGGGCTGACTGGCCCATCTCAGGTGGGCGCACGCGTGTCCCTGTGGTCAGCTGGAGGGTTGGCTGGGGCTGGTTGGTCTGGGATGGCCATGGCTGGGACGAATGGAACTCGACTCCATTTGGTCTCTTATTCTTCTAGCAGGAAAGTCCAGACTTGGTCAGATGGCAGTGACAGGGTTCCAGAGGAGACTGGAAGTATGGGAAGTCTCTGGAGGCCTAGGATCTGAATTGGAACACTATCACATTGACATTATTCTATGGGTAAAAGGAAGCCCAGATTCAAGAGGAGGGGCTATAAATAATGCCTCTGGTGGGAGGAGCTACAAACTCCCATTGGATGCAGGAAGGAAAGAATTAGAGCCATATTTACATCCACTCACCACAGAAAACTTGAGGATGCTTAGCTTACATGATAAACACCTTATTTTTAGGGGGGAGAGTAATATAAAAATACACATTATGTGTGAAAGAAGTTCCCAGACCCAATTTAGAAACAATCTGGTTTATTAAAATAGAAGCACCCTCCCCCAAATCCATTTTTAGTTTTCTCATTTCTACCATGTGTTGACTTTTCTACTCAATGTAAAGAGAGAAACTTTCCTATTTAACTTACTTTTTTGTTTTAGTAATAACTGAATTATTTTTGGCTTTGTTTATTAATATATTAGCGTGGAGTTTAGGTTTTTAATACTATCAGAACATGTTTTATTCTTCTGAGTTTGCTTTTAGGTATCTTTTTTAATGTTTATTTATTTACATTGAGAGAGAGAGAGAGAGAGAGAGAGCATGTAGATGGGGGGAGGAACAGAGAGAGGGAGACAGAGAATCCCAAGCAGGCTCTGTACTGTCAGCGCAAAGTCCTATGCAAAGCTCGATCTCATGAACCGTGTGATCCATGTGACCTGAGTGATATCAAGAGTTGGACTCTTAACAGACTGAGCCACCCAGGCGCCGCAGCTTTTAGGTATCTTAAAATGAATTGTTACCCATAGTAGAATATTTGAAATTATTAAGTGTAAAGGAAAATATTCAATTATTATTTCTTTTTTGAGAAATACCGTTGAGTGAGTCCCTCCTGAGCATTAGAAGCTGGACTAGGTGCTAGAATACAGTGGAGAGCAAGACAAACAAAATCCCTACCCTCGCAGAGCCTCTGTTTTAGTGGAGTGACAGGAAGCAAGCAAACAAAGGAAGCAGGGAAACCACCAGACGGTGATAAGTTCTAAGAAGGCTAAAGCAGGACATTGCAGACCTTCCTTTCAACAGAGACACTTCCATCTCCATTTATAAGGGAATAGTAGAGGTGAAAATGAAGCAGCGACTACCTTAAGGAAAAGAAAGCACCCATGCAGGGGGCCAGGGGAAGAGAGATCCAGAACAGAAGGACCTTGATGAGGCCTGAAGATGGCTCCACGCTGTGTTTTAGGAGCAGAAGCTCAGTGTAGCGAGCACTGTCATGACCTTGTCCATATCCATTCAGATGCGCTACCCCCTGCGTGTGCTTTCTGTCCCAGTACCAACACCTACATCTCTTTGTTACACTGCTGCCTTCAGGCTGCAGAATGCACTTTCTCTGCAAGTCCGTGAGCTGTTATCTCTGGAAATGTGTACTCTGCAGGGCAGCCCTTCGCTGATGACTGGTGGGTGTAGGGGCATAAACTTCCCAGGTCCCTTGCCCCAGTGGGAGTGCCTCCCCAGACCTCCCCTATAGAACTGACCAGAGTTGTCCTCACTGGGACTTTGTTGGACTTCTGACCCTCACTTTGTTTCCTTTCTTACCTGGGCACACTTCCTTATTCTATTTGTTTTTCCTGGAACAGTTTCTTTTTTTTTTTTTAATTTTTTTTTCAACGTTTATTTATTTTTTGGGGGGACAGAGAGAGACAGAGCATGAACGGGGGAGGGGCAGAGGGAGAGGGAGACACAGAATCGGAAACAGGCTCCAGGCTCTGAGCCATCAGCCCAGAGCCTGATGCGGGGCTTGAACTCACGGAGTGTGAGATCGTGACCTGGCTGAAGTCGGACGCTCAACCGACTGCGCCACCCAGGCGCCCCTCCTGGAACAGTTTCTAATAAATGGATCCCACATGAATTCTTGTCTGGAGATGATGTTGTGGTACCTGACCCCCAACAGCTAGTAACACTGCACCACCATGAAGGAAGAAGGAGGCAGGAGAGAAGATTCCAGAGACAGACAGATCAGGGGTTGCAGCCACAGTACAACCTGGGCAATGATGTAACCTCACTAACTTTTCTTTTTTTTAAGGTTTATTTATTTATCTGGAGAGAGAGAAAGAACTTGAGAGCACAAGTGGGGGAGGGCAGTAAAAGGGGGAGAAAGAATTCCAAGCAGGCTCTGTGCTGTCAACACGGAGCCCGTGGCAAGACTCTGTCCCATGACTATGAGATCATGACCTGAGCTGAAATTAGGAGTCAGACACTCGACCGGCTGAGCCACCCAGGAGTCCCAACCTAACTTACTTTTTAAAAAGACCACTCTGTTTGCTAGTGTGGCAGTCACTGGACGGAGAATTGGTTGGAGGAGGGCAGAGGAAAACCTCAAATTAGATCTAGGGCCAATTATCTTTCCCTGTGCGATTTCTACCTTTATCTTTCCAACTGGGATAAAATGATGTACCCTTTGACGATGCCTCAAAGATGGTATGAGGGTGAAAAGACGATTTGCATAAACTTCTTAGAGCTCTGGAAAATAAGTGCCCAATAAAAATCACTATTATTATTGATAAAAATAAAAATAGCAATGCAAGCTCATAACCAGCCTCTGGAGAATTTTCATACACTAATGGGAAAATTAAGTGTTATATTAAAGACTAAAGCAACTGTTTCTAGGTTTCTCTTTTGTTCTTATTGTTGTTGCTGTTTTGAGTGTGTGTGGAAGCAAAATAGCTGATGGAAGTGTTTGCTCCAGGGTTCAAACCCAACCTGGTTCACCCTGGAGTACAGATGAGGGGTCTTTTGAAAAATGGAAGGAGTGAAAGAAACATTCCAGGTCTTTTTCCTTTGGGGGAAGGGATAGGTTACTTTGAAATTCAAAAAGAAACACAGCCGTTAGATAAATGGAGGTCAAACTGTCATTGAAAAATATTGGCTTGTGTTCTAGGTAAATACACACACACATAATCTGCATACAGGGCGAGTGAGGGAGTGTATGTGTGTGTCTGGATGTGTGATGTGTACACTCATGCATGCTTGGTAGACTTGCTCTGCTCACTGAATGTTTTTTTCCAACCCAATGTACGGCAAAGTGACAGATGGATCGGCAATGACTGAGAAGCAGTTACACATATCTGGCCAGCATGGTTTTGATTGTATGTTGGGTTGTCAGCCAGCCACACACCAGAACAATTATTTTCGGAGGCTGGAAGAGAATTATCCAACATCAATGGGAAGAGAGAGAGAGATCAGGGAATGAAATAGACACTGTGTACGTGTGTGTCTGGGGCGGGGTGGGGGGGTGGATAAGAAGCGATGGAGATAAGATGGGAGGTGCCTACCAGTTCTACTTAAGAAGTTCCCCAGTTCCTTCGGACCTCTTGTTCCTCTCCATGGAAAGACCATCTTTCCATCTTTTGTAAAAATGCTTTCAAGGAGACATCAATGTAGTTTAAACTACATCCAATGACCTGAATTCACAGGACTCACCAAAGCAATGCATTCTGGTATTCGGTTTCAATTGTTATTGTACCTGAGTTCTCACAATAAAAATCTCACAGCTGAAATAAATATGTGATATACAGCGGTCTTGGGATTGCATATCTTCCAATAACCCTGTAAATATTTCTTATCTTAGTGGTTTTCTGAACCACACTGCAGGTATAACCTGAAATGCGGTAGAAAATGGCTGACGTACTTGAATGTCAGAAGAACAAATATTTAGGCACCGCACCTGGAAAGATTACATACCTCAGTAAGACCCACAAGTCAAAAAAAATCTGCAGGAAAAACATGCAAATGTTTGCTTTTCTACTTTTCCATCAACAGCATTCTGGTACTTTACTGTATGTGCTCTAAAATACAATGTGCTTGACAAAAGATGTCAACATGAGCCCAAACAAGCTAGTGCCGTCTAGACTCTATCACGCTGAGGATGCTCTAAGTCACTTTTTTCTTTTTTCCAAATTGAAAACATTCACTCCTCAAGCCTCTTTCTCTCTTTTCCCGCCCCCTCTCTCTTAGAAGAAAGGGACATTGTGGGCCTGTGTTATTAAACTAGACCTTTGCCAGCTCTTAACATTTCATCCTTTGGCCCATTGTGAAGGTTGGGAGATGGTTATAAGAGTTGGTTTTGAGAAATGGTAGAATGAATGACAGAGTTTCATGCAACATGGCTAACCATCGCTACCCATGTAGTTTTCGGTATCTCAGAGACCCGGTTCCCAGCTGTCTGGGCCTCATTCTCTCTGGCCCTCATCCTTTCCAGGGTCTCTCCAATGCTGTAGGTCACTCCAACTGCTGGTAAGCATGCTTACACTAACTTTTGAGGATGGCCTCTTCTTTTAAAATTTTAGGTTTTTTTTTTTTTTTTTAATTATACGATATAACATCTCCACTGCAGAAAACCATGGCTTAGAACACAGTAAGTACTGAATAAATACGCACTGAATGTGGCACCTGGGTGGCTCAGTTGGTTGGGTGTCCGACTTTGGCTCAGGTCATGGTCTCACAGCTTGTGAGTTTGAACCCCACATCAGACTCTGTGCTGACAGCTCAGAGCCTGGAGCCTGCTTTGGATTCTATGTCTCCGTCTCTCTCTGCCCCTCCTCCGCTCACACTCTGTCTCTCTCTCCTTCAAAAATAAATATAAACATTAAAAAATTTAAAAACTGAATATGCACTGAATGAATGAAGGGATTAAAAATAATTAGAAGATATAATACAGAGGAAGAAAAAAATTAAGAACCAATCATAAACCTACCCTACAGAGATGAACTGTATCACCACATCCTGGTTATATGCTCCTAGAGATTAGCTGCAGTTTTAAAAACAACACTTTGATCATTTTGTCTTTATTGTTTTGTTGCGTGCTTGCCTCTCCCCTCAAGATGAACATCCTGCCTTGACAATACATAGTCTTATGCTTTATACTTTAAATGGCTACATTATAATCCATTGTATAGAGTATTACTATGAATTGTTTAACTAAGTTTCTATTGTTTGACATTTAGGTTGCTTCTGTGTTTTTTGCTTTTGTAAACAATACCGTAATAAACATCCTTGATGTTGTTCCTTAATTTTTGCATGCAATTTTAATTATTTCTTTAGGATAAATCCTCAGAAATGAAGTATCTGGGCCAAAGAATCTGTGCATTTTAATTCCTATTGACAAATCATCCAGGAAGGCATCTCTTTGTCTGAGTCCCGAGTCCCGAGACTGATCCATTTCCAAATAGCACTCTGAATTATAACTTTCTTCAGAGTCTATGTCCTGCAGGACCTGTGACTTGTACAGCAGATGATCAATATGCATTTATTAGATCAAGTGATTGGAATATCCCTTTCCCATGGCCTTAATTCTAGCTCCCTTAAGAAATGAATTCCCTTGTACACCTAAAAAACAAGTAAGCGGGAAGACAGGGAGAGAAGAACCCCACGTTACCTCTGAAACCTTAACTCCAGCTCAATTCATTAATCTAGGCCAGGGGTCAGCTAACTACAGCCCACAGGTCACATCCATCCTGTTTTCGTATGGCTCATAAATAAGGATAGTTCCTCCATTTGTAAATGCTTGAAAAAAAAAGGAAGAATATTTTTGATGCGAAAGTTACATGAAATTTAATTTGTGTCCATAAAGTTTTATTGGACTACAGGTAGACTAATTTATGACTTGTCTATGGTTGGTAAAATGGCAGGGCTAAGTAATTTCCACAGAGGTCGTAGGGCCCACAAAGCCTACAATAGTTACTAGTTGGCCATTTACAGAAAAAGTTTGCTGAACCCTGATCCTCCTGTTTGTTAGCCAATCCAAACTGAATAACCTGAGCCCTAGAAAAATGAAATCTGCAGTGACGTTGTCACTAAATCAGCGCTCTTCGAGAGCTGCCATTATTGGCACTTCAGCATGCCGGGTCTCAGCGTTGACCCCGGCATTCCAGAGGGGAGAAAACCTAGCACCTTAAACCCTGGCTCCACAAAGTACTCAGACGAGCGTTTCCCACCGTGAGCACTGACAATCTCCCAAGTTCCCGGTTTCAGCCTCACTGATCCCAAGTCCTGAGGGCATGCTTTGGCTAGTAGGGCTGACGGGATGAAGTACGGCTCCCTTATTAACTTGTCAAAGTGCGGTGCAGCTGCGTATTTGCTCACCCATTTGCTTCACTTAAATAAAGGTTGGTGGTTAGGCTTCTGTTGCATTGTGCTCTCCTGCTAATTATCAGTGTATTTGTTTTAGAGACAATTAGCCACCTGGTTCATTCTCCCATTGAAGTCAGGTCATCATGAGTTACATCTGCTTTCAGGCCTCCTCAAGTCCAAGACATAATAAAAAGATGATGGCTGTGATTATAAAAAGCGTGCGGGGTTGGGCATCAATGGTACAGCATATTGAATTCCCAAGGAGGACTGAGTTGCATCATTGTACTCACAGAAGCTCCTCTCTGCCAGTCACAAAAGAAGAATGTGAACTGAGAAGTCTTGTGCGGATCCAGAAGTCTTTTGGCAAGTGGGGACAGTGTTTGCAAAGGTAGACACTAAGAATGGCAAGGCAACGTGAGCCACGATTCCTCCCCAGGCACTGTGCTGATACCACAAAAAAGTGACAAGTAAGCACGTCTTAGTGCTTGTAGAATTTGCATAAGACTGAACTTGTTCAGACCTGTGGGTGTTGCCTTTTTAAAAAATGTGCCCGATAATGTGACATAATATTATGCAGAATACACATTTGCTTTTATAATCCCATATGCTCTGGCAAAACTTAGCATTTTGGAGCTAAGACTTTATTATGCTAGGTCCTTGCTGAATCACACTGACGATGGAGACACTGCAGCTTTCTGAGTTCGGGGAGTTGAGAGTCTGTGGCACTGAGGCAGCTCGGTCGCACGGGATGTTGTGTTCGGAGGATGTCACTTGACTATAGAGAGGGACAGATCTAGGAGACTTAGTGTAATTAATCAAGTCTGTGTCCTAGCTCCAGAGGGCCTGGAACTGGATTCAACAGAGAGTATTAAAGCAGTTCACTTTGGCTGCTTTAATACTAGTCAAGCAGATAAAGTGAGGTTTGGGGTTGGGGGAAAATAAAGCGTTTGTAAAAAGTTACAAATAACAGGTCGCCAGGACAGACTTTGAAAACCTTTCATTCTGTGTGCCAAGGAAGAATGTAACCGAATGCATGCTTCAAGACCCAAATTAGCAAATTGCTTAAGGGCCAAAAGAAATTCCAATTTACGTAAAAACCATCCACAAAACTCTAGATTATGATGCTCTATGCAAAGGCATGGTGGATTGTTGACAACATGTTATCCAACTTAAAATAATAAAGGTGATGTAAGCAGAAGGCCAACATTGGCAGAAGGCCAGACTCTAAAACTGGGTTTCCTCAAAGTGCATCCTGACCAAGCACCGGTTCCCTGGGATGTTATATTGAAAAAGAGATTGTGGGGCCTCTTAATTTTGGGAAGCAGGGGGCTCAGCTAAATTAACTCAACTAACTAAAAAGTTTAGGTAGGACTTCTGGGAGTCCTTTTAGGTGTTAAAATGCTAATGAACTTTGTGAAATGTGCATTTCCCAAACTTACTAGACCATAGAACCCTCTTTTCCTAAGCATCTGGCAAGAACAGTGTTCTGACACAGGCTTGTTGAGACACATTGCCCCAAAGTGTTTGCTCTAACTCAGGCCTCATTAAAAACCCATGACCTCTCGTATCCAAAATCTATAAAGAACTTACCAAACTCAACACCTGAAAAACAAAGAATCCAGTGAAGAAATGGTCACAAAACATGAATGGACACTTTTCCATCAACTGATGTCCATCAGCTGATGAATGGATAAAAAAGATGTGGTTTACATATTCAATGGAATACTACTTGGCAATGAGAAAGAATGAAATCTGGCCATTTATAGCAACGTGGATGGAACTGGAAGGTATTATGCTGAGTGAAATAAGTCAGTCAGAGAAAGAGAGATACCATATGTTTTCACTCATATGTGGATGTAGAGAAACTTACCAGAAGGCTATGGCGGGGGAAGGGGAAAAAATAGTTACAAACAGAGAGGGAGGGAGGCAAATCACAAGAGCCTTAAATACAGAGAACAAACTGAGGGTGGATGGGGGACGGGGGAGAGCGGAAAATGGTGATGGGCAGTGAGGAGGGCACTTGTTGGGATGAGCAGTGGGTGTTGTATGTAAGCGATGAACCACGGGAATCTACCCCAAAAACCAAAAGCACACTTTACACACTGTATGTTAGTCAATTTGATGATAAATTATATTAAAATAAAACAGCAAGTGTGCAAGTACATGGTTGGGGATGGAGGGCTTACAGAACAGAACAGGCAGACTGACAGAAGCTCCAATTCACTTGCGTACGCATCCTTTTCTTCTCTGGATCTTATCAAGGCTTAGGCTTTTCTTACTACAGGTCTGAGGTCTGAACAGGAAGGTCCCACTTCTAAGTTTTAGAAAATTGCTTGCTTGTGAGGCCTTAGGCTATGATTTGAAATGGTAAGAAATAGTTTAGCTAATTGAATTGAGAAGTAAGCCCACAACTTTTAATCACCTGCAGAAAATCCATTAGACTGAAGATAAATTGTGTAGTACAAAGGGTGTGCAAATGAATACGACAGGGTGGGATCGCCCTAATTTCCTAATGCAGGAGAAAGTAATTCAGCTTGATTATATATCACCGTTGGTAGCATGTGAGTCTTACTATTTGAAAATGTTTGCCAGTTACATAATAGAGTGTGGAATATAAATAATACGGATCAAGTGAGGACGTGGGACATGAAGTTTCCTGATTTACACACACTGATTCATAATACCAGCATTTTAGAGAAAGACGTCTTGGGACAGCAGCTACCTACAAATGCAGTTTGGTTGCTTACGTCTGTTTTTGTGTTGTGCTTTCCTGCAGACTTTCACGAGGCTGTTGTAAACCTAATCGTGTTTAGCAATTATGATTTACTTCAAATGGCTCCACTCATTAAGCTGTTTAAACTTAGATTTAAGGAATAATATCCACTTTGTTCCTTCACACAACTTTGTGGGGGGGGGGGGGATAAACATTTAAAATGGGATTCTTGGCAGAGAACGGTCAACATAAGACACTAAAGCTTGCTGTACCTTTAATACATATATTTTTCTTCTTTAAAAAGGATTTTGAGTGAGAAAAACAAAGCCCGGATTGGTTTTCAGAGACAGGAAGAATGACTACTGATAAACGCCAATTACAAACAGAATGTATGCCATTTATTTGGACTTGCGAAAATGTGTATCTTGGAAAAAATGTTTATATAATCACATATCAGCAACCTCGGGGGTTTTGAACCTGTTAAACGCAGCTAAGCAAAGACCAAAAGCATGTCACTTATGGAAGCTGGATAGTGCATGAAAGCAAGAGACAAGCGGTGGGTTTGTCTCCTCTCATGGTTTGCTATTGAAGCTCATTTACTGTAAGAAGCTGCTCCTCAGGTTGCTAAATGGGGGTAGCTCAGGATTCGGGGTCTATGTGAGGACATTTCTCCTGGGCGAGATGCTGTCTTTGAACCCTTACTTTTCAAGGCTATCACCTTACGCCCTGCTGGCCTCATCGCCTCAGGACATAATTAAATAGCTCTGCGCGTGTTGGTAATGGCCATAAGAGGTGTTTAGGAATGGCCTGAAGGAAGCATGCATTCATGAATTTCTCAGGTGTATGTTTTAATCAAAATCAGAGACTCTCAACACGTTGAACTCAATAGACTACTGGATACTGGGCAATATGCCCAGGATGATATTTGAGTTTTCATGTTAAGAATAAGGGTAAGCCCCTCAAAGCCTCAAATGTGTTTATATTATGTGTATTCTTAGGACAACACAGGGCAATTGACGTTTTCATGAAAAACAAGGCAGAAATAATTTTTTTCTTATGGCAGGTGATGTCATCAAATTCTGAACTTTATAACTGATTACAAGTTTTTTGTTTGTTTGTTTGTTTGTTTGCTTTAGTTGCTGAGAGATTTACCCTAAACCTGGTATTCATTTAAATTTTTGGTATGTTGATTGCTATCTTTCTTATATATGATTCTTAGCTTTTTATTGTATTTCACACTCCTATCGTATGGCGCTTAAAAAAAATTAACAGACTTTTACAAGTATTTTACTTGTTTCAGAGTAGCTGGTACAGACAATTACCACTTAAAATCCATCCACAGGCCAAAAAGTATGATCAAAATTGAAAGTTAAAGGTGTTCTGTTACAGATGTTTCTGTATGACCTTTTTTCTTATTGTCCTTAAAACTCTTAAAATACATCGTCTCTTCAGTTAGAGACACCCTTGGAGTTGATCTATCTTCCTCACTTCCAACCTAATTTTTCTTCTTTTGGTGCAGACCATTACATTTTAAAGGTATGTTCAAATTAAGGTAACATCTTTTCTTCCCCAATTTTAGTCCCACTGCCATGGTCAGAATGTATTCCCCCCAATTTCTTATGTTGAGATCCTAACCCCTAAGGTGATAGTACTGGGAGGTGGGGCTCTGGGAGATGATAAGGCCATGAGGGTGGAACCCTCAGGAATGTGGCTCACGCCCTTATAAAAGAAGCCCTGGAAATGTCCCTCTCCCCTTCCATCATGTGAAGACACAGGAACCCTGCAACTGGAAAGAGAGATCTCACCTGCCCATGCTGACATCCTATCTCAGAATTCCAGTCTCTGGCACTATGAGACATAAATGTTTGTTGGCCACACAGTCTGTGCTATTTGTCATAGCAACCTGACCAGACTAAGACACCTACCAGAGGTCCAGCAGTGAAGCAGTCATGGGTGAGAACTTCAGATCCCATGGAAGAGTCACTGGGTGCACTCTCATCCATCAGTCTCATAGCAGGCCAGCCTGAAAATACCCGCTTCTAGAAAAGGTGGCCTTCTCCCCCTATGTTCACATAAACTTTATAAAAAGGAGAGAGTAATGTGAAGGAGGCTCCAGTTCAATCACAAGAGCTCAGCAAAACGAAGACCAATGAAAATGGATAATAAGAATTGAGATTCAAAATGACAGATATTTATTTTTTAATGTTTATTTATTTATTTTTTTGAGAGAGAGAGGGAGAGAGAGAGAATGGGAGAAGGGCAGAGAGAGAGGGAGACACAGAATCTGAAGCAGGTTCTAGGCTCCGAGATGTCAGCACAGAGCCTGGCGCAGGGCTCGAACCCATGAACCGTGAGATCGTGATCTGAGCCGACGTCAGATGCTTAACCGACTGAGCCACCCAGGCCCCCCAAATATACCAGATATTTTAAAGGGAGGCTCTCAGGGAGTGGGGACCTACTTCAAGTGAGCACTTACGTCGCATTACAGAAGAACTACTTATAAAAATAAGAAGGGACTAAGGAATAGGCAAAAACATTAAAAGAATGTCGAATCTGTTGAATGGCTTGCTGCTGTTCTTGATAAAAATCAACTACCTCTCTCCTCCTCTACTCCCAGTGCTTTGGAGCTGCATTATCAGAAATGCACTGAGTGTGGAGGAGAACCCCAAGTCCATTGCTTGGAAGCCCTAATGTGGGTAGCATGATTCTTGCTGTGTTTGTCCTCTCCACCTTGCTGCTCTCCTGTGCAATGACTTTGTGTTTAAGGTATTTCCCCTTCTTACCCACCAACTTTTCAGGCGAAAGTTCACCTCCTGGTCAGGTGTAGTGGCTGTGGCTTGTCCCCACTGAGTCCTGGCAGCAGCAACCCCCAGAAGACAGAGTTCCGCACTGGAGTTACACACCCTCTCTGTTCCCACCGTGCTACCCCTGACATGGTGTCTTTTCCTGTAGAGAGTCTTGAGTCTTTTTAGGAAGTAGCTAGGGACAGGAATTAAAAATAAAGCAGAAATTTGTGTTCAGGCAGCATGGCCTAGAGGCTAGGTTGAACACTCAGAAACCGCACTCTCTGGGTTTAAATTCCAGATTTGCCATTTGCAAACAGTGTGGCCTCATGTAAGTCAAGTCACCTCTTCAAGACTTAGTTTTGTCATCTGCCAAATGGGGGCAAAACGGCTGACTTCTTCACAAAACTGTGGGGACGAGTAATGGATTGAAAGGTATAAAACCCAACACGGTGCTTTGCTCATGATAAACGCTAAATGTATTCTTGCTGCTATTGTGATCATTGACCCTACGGAGTAAGAGAAGAGTATAAGAACTGGTTGTTGTCCTGAACACATAAAGGTACCGCCTTCAGTCACACACAGACATATATGACACACACAGTCAGGCAATGATTAAAGAGCATTACAGAGCAATGTGCTGGAAGGGAAAGCTATGGAAGCTCATGTGACTGTTTACAAGGATGTAAGCGCCAATAGCATACATAGAGGAAACTTAGTTGCAAAACTGGAATGTGAGTGGGGCCCTAGATAAGAAAGAAAGTTTTATAGATGGACAGAGAAGAAAAGAGTGTTCTGGTATTAGGCATCTGGGAATGAGCATAGAACACGTAGGGGACCCAAGAAACGTGTCCAAAAGAACCAGATGGCTTGTACTGTGGACTCTATCATGACTAAGACACGGTAGGTGCTTCAGATGCACATGTGGATGAAAGAAGAAAGATGTTTCTGGATGTGTGGGAGGAGATCAGATGATGGAAGGATTTGGGTATAAGATGAGATGTTTGAGCCCAAGTACAGCAAAAGGGAAGATAAGAAAACACATTGTCAGAAGATTATTCGAAAGAGGCCATCATGAAAAACTGTAGAAAAAAGAATCTGGAAGTAGAGAGACCAGTTACGAGGCCATGCTGATAATGAGGATTCCAAGAGCTGAACCTCCATTGGGATCAGGCAGTGGGAATAGCTAGAGGAAAGAGTATCGATAGGACAGATGAAAATAGCTCTCTCCCAATCACTTTCTTTCCCTGTGTTCTGTCTCATTGCTTTTGAAACACTTTCCACAATCTGCAGGTCTTTTGTTGATTTATGCATTTACTTGTTTATTGTCTACTTACTCCCCTAGAATGTAAGTAAGCTCTGGAGAACAGAGAATTTACTGCTCCTAGAACATGGCCTGCTGTGTAATTGTGTTGGAGGGAGACAGGGGAGGAAGCCCTTTTAAAGATATGGGTTGTCAAAGGATTGCCATGTGGGCCAACAGAAGCAGGGAAGTCAGGATGAGCAGATCTGAAAAGAAATGAAGACAATCCATGCATCTACACATCCTTTCAACCATAATGCTCGTTGAGTGCTTGTGTGGAAGCCATGCAGACCAGTTGTTAAGGCCCAGACTCTGACATTGGATGGCTTGCCTTTCAGTCCCAGGTTCCACCACTGTTCACTTGTGAAGGGACTTAGGGCAAGTTCTTCTCTGAGTCTGAATTTCCTCACCTCCACGATGGCTAAAAATAAAACCCATCTCACTCACAGTCTGGATGTGAAAACGTACTGAGATATATATGGTGAGCTCCTGGTACGGTGCTTAGTATTAACAAGGACCCCATAATAGTGGCTCTTGTTATGACTATGTGCCAGGTGCTGTGCCACTGTGTAAGGTGGCAGTGAGACGCAGTGATGGAAATATTCTAGAAGCTGTCAGATATACGGGCTTGATGTTTAAATGAGACATGAGAGCAAATTTGCTTTGATTTCATTCCCTGTTGACTTGGGTTGCTACTGCTGGCTATGTAACAGTGAAAGGAAGCTGTCTCCAAAGCTATTTCAGATCTATTTTCTGCAAGGGACTCACCATAACAAAGGAAATTACTATCAAGAAATGAGAGCTGGTGTGTAGTTCTTCCAGAAGGAATAATGAAATGAAGGAAACTGCTTTTCTTTCTTCTTTTATTTTTTTATAACTCAAAATAATGCTAGAAAATAGATGGTAAGATAATTTCAAAGTCAAGTGCTTATTGATGTTTTCTTATTTATAGAAATTGGAGTAGTTAAATTTCAGGTACTGTTATGCAGGTACTGTGCTCTGAGTAGCTGTGCTAGACAGGAGGGAAAGCTATCTAACAAACCTCCCGATATCTGGTAGAATAACCAAAACAAAGAGCATTAATAGCAACCCAGGATACTTTTCTGCTATGAAGAAGCTTTTTAAAAGTATTTTTGATCTGAGAGAATTAAAGGGAGTTTCACTGCCTGTAACATTGCTTATTCAATGTCTTACTAAGGGTTATTTCATTTTATTTTTTACTGATGGTTTATTTTTCAAAAGTAAACTTTAGTGAGCAGGGAACAGATTAAATGGAACAATAACAATGGGATGTTGAGATTGAAAAGAAAGTTGAGGATAATTTTAATCTTGTTGTTCTGCACATAATGAAACCCAGAGACTGAAAAGGATCTTCTCAGGGCCACACAGACTCTGGGTGGCAGAGCTTGGTCTAGAGCCCAGGTCTCCTGATTCCTAACCCAGATCCCTTTCTCCTGCATCAAGTTGGTGGCTTATGGTAAAGGGGCAAATGTCCAATGAGGGGACACATTAAAATAATAGGGCAAGTGACTGTCAAAATTCCATGATGATTTCTGTGATCTGCATTTGTCCAATCTAATCTTGTTCATCCAAGTCCCCGTGTAGCTACTGACATATCCCGGGGACTCTGGACTCAATATGGACTGTGTATCTTGGCAAATGGCACCACCGTCTACCCTCTTGGTCAAACAGGAACCTGAGCATCATATGAAATCCAGAAATCATCACTGATCTCTCTCTCTCTTCCCAGAACCAACTCTTCAGTGAATGTCATCGTCCTTCCCTCCACCGTACTCCTTGAATCCCTCCACCTCTCTCCATTTCCATTCCCTCCACCCCCAAGAAAGCCACCATCATTTCTCACCTGCAACACTGCCACAGCCCCTAACATGTCTCCCCTCCCGTCTCCTTGTCTCCCCCCACCTTCCCGCTCAATCTAGTCTTCACCTGTGACGAAAGCAATCACTCTAAAATCAAATCTGGTTATGGCATGGTCCTTTTTGTTATTCATCAATTGTTCCCATCACCTTCAAGGTGAAATCCAAGCTCCTGTCACTTGAAATACAAGTGCTGCAAAAACTAGCCGCTGATTATCTTCCCAGGCTCACCTGTTCCTTTATTATTTCACCTAAAGCCTCTTCTCCATGCAGAGTCTGTGCTCTAGCCATATTGAAGTTTGATTTTTTCAAATGTACCAAGCTCTCCACATCTGGGCTTTTGTATGTGCTGTTCTCTCTGCCTTGAACACTTCCCCCTTATAGATTTGCCTGGTTGATTTCTAATCATCCTTTAGTCTATGTAGATAGATATCATGGAGGTATTACCTCTTCCAAACAATACCCCCTGACCAACCAGCCCCTCCACCTGTCTGGGGAGACTCCTCTACTCCAAGAGTAAGCTGAATGTCCCTGTTACAGCACTAATCACACCTGATTGTAACTATGTATCTTTTGTTCTCCTTCATTACCATTTTAGCTCCATGTGGGATGGAAATCATGTCCAACTCCTACATAGAATCTTCACTACCTATTGCATTTCCTGGCACATAACCATAAATAGCTGGTGAATGAATGAATTTATGAATAAAAGGAGCTGCCTTTCATTTTCTAAAATTCCTCATGGGATTAAGGGAGATCGAGTTGAGTGTGAGGATGGGTAAGGAGTGGTTCGGAAAGAAACATCGTAGGTTGGAGCTGGAGAGGAGGCAGGGAATCATTTGTTCCTTGCCCTCTTGGAATTCTAATAAAGAACAGAGTTGGGGACAAAAGAGAATGAGATGCTGTGTTAAGCATTAACTTGCAGTTTTATCAAGTGAGACTCTGAAATCAATGGAAGTCTCCAGTAGAGACTTCTACTACTCTAGTGATGCGTGTTTAGTTTGTGTATATTTAAATTTTTCTATAATATTTAAAAACATTTTTAAAAAACTCCTCTTTTGCTTTGAATTCCAGGAAATTGGAGAGGCAATCATTTGGTTAAAGGGAAATGGTTTTTGTTTTGTTTTGTTTTGTTTTTTAAAATATAATTTATTGCCAAGTTGGCTAGCATATAGTGTATACAGCGTGCTCTTGGTTTTGGGGGTAGATTCTCATGATTCATCACTTACGTACAACACCCAGTTGTCATCCCAACAAGCGCCGTCCTCAATGCCCATCACAAGGGGAAATGGTTTTTTAGTCAGTAAATGGGTATTGGTGGATATGGGCATTAGAGGAGAGAAACATGTTTATCAGATGACTTGAGGTAGAAAGTGGTATCCTGAGTGCTTGAAGTTGAGGAACTTATATTGAGAGGACGAACTTAACACTAGCTTAAATTGTAATCATTTGTTGATAAGAAAGGAATGATAATCTTTGTTAGATGATTATTTTTAGAGCTTATCTGTGTGTATTTTAATAAAATTAAAGCAAAGTTAGTATATGGTGATATGTATTTTTAACCACGTGAGTTTGTTTTGTAACAATTGTTTTCAAACTTCTGAAAGTAAGGCAGGAACATTTTAAAATTTAATTAATTTATTTTTTTAGAGAGAGCAGGGAAGAGGGGCAGAGAGAGAGAGAGAATCTTTTTTTTTGAGAGAGAGAGAGAGCGTACACGCATGCATGGGAGGGGCAGAGAGAGAGAGAGAGAGAGAGAGAGAGAAAGAGAGAGAATCCTAAGCAGACTTCATGCTGTCAGTGCAGAGCCTGAAGTGGGGTTTGATCTCACAAACTCGTGAGATCATGACCTGAGCCGAAATCAAGAGTTGGCCTCTTAACCGACTGAGCCACCCAGGTGCCCCAAGCCAGGAACATTTTTAAGTGGGTTATTGCTACATAAAAATCACATCATTGTCTCAGTTTCCCCCCAAATTTTACTAAGCTATTTTCTGAAGGCAAACCACGGTCTTAATAGTTTTTAAGCTGGTAAAGTGGGAGTTATTTGGACATTTGAATGTGTCATTGCGTAAACAAGTTAATCAAATTATATATAAGGCTACAGGCTTGTACTCCAGATAGCTTCCGTGGTACCTTTTGAATGTTCTAGCTTTCATGAGTTTCCTTTTGCTGCATGTATAAAATTATTTACAACCAGCACAGTTTTCTTGAGTCCAGTGTCTCACCAGGCACTCACTCTCTACATGTTCCAGCCAAAACATCTCTGGGCAAATGAAGATTCTCTTTTAAGACAGGAAATGAAATCCAGCTCCAGTGGTTTCCCATGAAGCTAATATAGTATCTCCTGCCATTTTGGTTGGAGCCCAACTATATTTGACTCAAAGTTTGGTCTCTCATTCTGGTGATTTTCCTCATTTTTCATAATTTACCTACTGCTGTCAAGAACAATCATTGTCTTCTCCGAAAGACTAGTAAATACTCTTCTAAGCCAATGGATTTATAAGAGGTGCAATCCAATGATTCAACTCATTTGAATCATTTGGGCAGATTTATCAAATGCTTCATAAATACAAGACATAGTAGAAGATGTTTTCAGGGATGCAAAGAGAACAGTCCTTGACCTGAAGGAATTTGAAGTCAAATTATGGGCATACAGGAAAAATATACAGAAAATGATTTCTCCCTGGTCCTGAGGGGATATAGTCTATCCCTTATATAAATCCCTTATACTAAACTCTTGTTGAAGGAACATGTGATTATAGCCAAAACCAACTGTGAGATGGTTTCTTTAGAATAATTAGAAATGAGTGTTTTTGCTACCATCCATTAGGAAAAGATACTGCTATAGATAGACATTTTCTTAAATAACTTGTTCCAAAGAAAGCAAGGTTGCTGTGTCAACTTCACACATCTATTTGTTTTAGAAATTGGTACATTCTGGACTAGCTAATTAGGCCACTGGAGTGTAGCCAATCCAGGATTCTGGAGGAAAAGTATATAAGTATCGGAGCACTTTAACTTGGGGTTGTTACATAAAGCCTCAAATGGACAGAAGAAGTTGAAGTTGCTGCTCTGTCTCAGGAAGAGTAAAATATTTATGTATGTATGTATGTATGTATGTATGTATGTATGTATGTATTTATTTCTGCTGGGGGAGGTCATTGGAGTCTTTACTAAATTCACCCAGCAAGTCTTAAGGAATAGCTGGCAAAGCCTGTCCTTGTGAACACTGAAATGACTCTGATGAGAAAAGCTACCCTCCAAAATCGGATGGCCTTGGACATGACTACTGCCTGGCAAGGAGGTAGGTACCTGTACTTTTATAAAAAAAAGAATGTGTGTTCATATCCAATGAATAAGCTAAGGTATCATCTTAATTAAATCACAACAAGGACACAAGTGGATGCCCTGAGTGATCTGACCCTTGGCCTAGGGGACTTAATAAATTAGTGGTTCAGATTATGCGGGTCATGGTGGAAAAAAATTGTTACTCCTTTTGGGAGTTATTATGTTATTCTGTGTTGTCTCTTACATGTACCTGTATTGTTGCTGTGGCATCTGCCTCTAATACAGCCAGATAGCCACAGAACGAGCCACCTCTATGCTAATGAAACCCCTCGCTGACTGCTCAGGATGCACAGTGGAGGAGGGATGTGTGTGTAAGACTGTAGGAGCTGGTTGAGGGCTGGAGTTGTAGAGGAGGCCATGGAGAAGAGGTGACGGTCCATTGACCTGAAAGCAGAAGCCAGAGATTGGAGGCTCCTCACTCCTTCCCTTGTCCTTGGAAAGTTCTGTCCACCGTTCCTGGATTGGGAGCCGTTTCCAAGGACACAGCCTTGAGAGAGCAATGTGTTGCTGGGACCATCTGGACAGTATGTATAACTGAACCCAGTGACTTAAGGCCTCTGTATAAACTTGGAAGATTCTGGAAGGTGGGTGTGAAGATCTCATCTTGCAGCCACTCAAGACAAGCCTCAAAAGTCAGTTCCCTGGCTTATTCAAATTGCCACCTACCAATCCAGAGTGGCCTCCTTCTTACTCACCTCTAACCGGCACCAGTTTTTGAACCAACAAGCAAAACACAAGTTGAATTTTAGTATTTATTTTAGCTTCTTTTCATCTTGTTTTGTTTAAGATTTATCTTCTTTGGAATAACATGCTACCTCTAAGAACTTAATAAGGTGGGGGCTACAGCCCAGTTGACTTCCCAACTAAGCTATTTAGAAAAGAAAGCAAATAGTAAAAGAGTTATATATCTAAATCTAAAGGTAATTATAAACTTAATCTACCTTAATATACCTCTGTATACATAAATTGCATATCCATGTATTCATATTTGGTATAAAACTCATAACCACGGGAATTTTTTCAACCATAGATTGCCCTTTGTATGCAGATTTCCAATGAAATACAAACATTTTTTGGAAAAACACATGTGCTTTAGATTCTTAATTTTTAAATATAACGGTGATATGTGAAATATGGAAGAAAGCAAAACTCTTCCACTGGCTACTTAAGGTTGGCAATAACATCCACCAAAGGTAGTGTGGAAGGCTGATTTATTTTCACGGCCTCATCGTGGCAAAGTACAATCCCCCACCTTTGGACTTTGGATTTGATGATGTCAGTTGTTTTAACCAAAGGGGTGTTAGTACACATGACACAAGCACAGGCTTTGGATGTGCTTGTGTGATGGTCGTGGCAAAGTACAATCCCCCACCTTTGGACTTTGGATTTGATGATGTCAGCTGTTTTAACCAAAGGGGTGTTAGTACACATGACACAAGCACAGGCTTTGGATGTGCTTGTGTGATGGGTTAGCCTTTTTGCATTTTGGTGATCCTCAGGGAGGACCGTATCTCATGATGTAGCCACTGCGGCTGTAGCCTGAGTCCTAAAATGAGTCTTAAGGAGCTGACCATAGACCCTGGCAACTGCTGATCTGAGGAGGAGGAAGAGACACATGGAATAGATCTGAACTTAACCTGCAGCCTGGGGCCCATCGTCCAAGCTACAGGCAGCCAACCCTACCACTGCTGAGTGTGAGAATATGCTTGTGTTTCAAGTTCATGAGTTTCAGGGTGGTTTGTGGTTCAGCATTCTCATGTCAGTAACGGACTACACAGATGATTTCCAGAGATGTGTTTCTAACTCCACATAGACATAGATGACTATGAAAATTTCTACAAAATGCCATTCCTTTCCATTCGTGTCTTCAACAGTATTTTGCGATGCGACTTGGCTATTTAGTGGGTTTTAGCTACAAATGCCTTTTCTCTGTTTTGGAAGGACTGAATCAGTTAAAAACTAGAATCCTGTTCTGAGTGACTTCTAGATGTAATAGGTACTACTTCCTGTCTTCAAAAAGTATAAGTGCTGACCACAAATTGTGCAGTTGGAATTCGGGAATCTGATAACGTATAGGCATTCTGAGATGTCGTAGAAAGTGAATTCTGTGCGCAGCTCGAAGTTGTCAGAAACGCTCTGCTGCCTTTGTTTCTCTTAAGTTTGAGCAAACTTTTCACTCCTAAGCTTTCTAATTTTCCGAGGAGGAAAAAAAAAATCCTATCAAAAGAATGCAAGTGTGAGGAGCAGTTAGTTCCAAACTGCCTGCTGCTTTTCAGCTAGGATTGTGTGCAGTTTATGTCAAAACACTTCAGCAAAGAAATACAAATACAGACTAATGTTTGACTTCTTTTGTTGTGTTGAACTGGAGCCAGCAAAAGTATTTATATATAAATCCACTTGTGAAATGCATAACCCTCTCAATGTGACTTATATGTTTAAGGCTTAAAGAGAATTCAGGTTGATTGACAGAAGCTATTGCTCTGACAATGTCAAAATGTTTGACTCCGCTTCTGCGGAAACTTTTAAATTCATCCTTTTCGTGGAGGGATGTTTACCTTCTAATTAAGCGCGACTGCTTTAGCAGGCAACATTTTTTTTCTGCCCTACTGTGTGTATTGTAAAGCATAAGCCTCAATGCACCTATCCTCCTTCTTCTCCTTAGAAACTTGAGGGAAACGAATCCCCTCAAGCCCCAAGCGTATCCCGAAAATAGCTACTTAGACATTGCCTGAGGGCAAAATAGATGGCTTTGCTGTTTTAAACACTTGAACAGAATGTAGGTATAAAAGAGAGCCCTGTCATATGGATTCAGATATTTTCCTCCCCTCGCTAACGGAAAGATGCTACAAAACCCTGTTTTCTTCTCCTTACTTCTGTGAGGAATCAAGGCCTGCTTTCTGGACCTACGATTTAGATGAGCTTCTGAGGAGGGAACTAAGGGATCCTGGGCACATCAAGTGCCCGAGACACGGGCGGGGTGCCGTGTCTCCGTTTTTCAAAGGCTGCATCCTTCTATTTTGTTGAACTGTAGTACCTTGTTTAAATTTTTATTGCATTCCCACATAGTGTTATGCATAAGTATATAAGAAATGCCACAACGGATTAGGCCAATGGTCCATCTTGCCTGCCTCTGAGGGACGTTTCGTGGGGAGCTAAGGTTGTCTTTCTTGACGTTACTCTGAAAACATTAAGGATCGACTGTACACGTTCCTCATGCCCTTTAATATTCTATTACAGAACCAGCATCTGAGAATTTTCCTAAACCTTTTAAAACTTATTTATAGTTTCGCCCTTTGTTATTCTTTTGGGACAAAAAGATCACTGCGTGATTTGTACTTAAAAAAATCGCCCCCTTCAAGTTTCAAGAGTTGGTTCCTGAAGGCTTAGCGTTTTGAGATACGATGTGTCAGTCCCTGTTTAAAAAACTCGTATCTTCACAATTTCCTAGAATTTGGTTATGTGGCAGGCTGCTTCTGCAGTGGTTCCCAATGATCCCCACATCCCAGTATTCGTGCCTTTGTGCACATCCCTTGCCTTCTGCCTGGGCTGGACCTAGTAAGTGGCTTCCGATGAATAGAATACGGCAAATGTGACGAAATAGAGATTTCAAGATTAGGTTATGATAGACTGGGACTTCCATCTTGCTCATACTCTTTCTGACTCCTTTCCTGTGCCTTCTCTGAAGAAGGAAACGGCCACGTTGTGCGCTGCCCTGTGGAGGCGTCCCCAGGCAAGGACTGGAGGGCAGCCTCTGTCCAACAGTCAGCAAGGAACTGAGGACCTGAGTTCAACAGCCCGCGAGGAACTGGATCCTGCCACCAATCATGCAGTGGCCTTGGAAGTTGTTTCTTCCCTCACTGAGCCTTCAGATGAGGTCGCCGATCCAGCAACACCTTGGCTACAGCCTTGTAGGACACCCTCAAGAGAAGCTGGGGATCACTGGGGACCATTTTATTTTATTAAAAAAATTTTAATGTTTATTCATTTTGAGAGAGAGAGAGAGAGAGAGAGAGAGAGAAAGCATAAGTGGGGGAGGAGCAGAGAGAGAGGGAGACACAGAATCCAAAGCAGGCTCGAACTCACGAACTGTGAGATCATGACCTGAGCTGAAGTCAGCCTACCACATAACTAAACAGGGTCCGTGAAAGTCCTTGTTTCAATTTGTTTCGATTACATTTTTTGACATAGCCCTGGTAGAAGATCCTAATAGTTTGCCACATTGGTCCTGCGAAAATATTTTTATCTTGGCAGTTCTAAGATGCATGCATTTATATGACTTAAAAAAATGTAAGCATGATTCTAGAAAATTTTGATACGGTGGGTGTATCACTCAGTTCTGTGTAACGGACCATCTTAAAATGTAGTGGCTTAAAACGGTAATTATTTATCTAGCTCCTGACTCTGTGGGTTGGCAGTTTAGATTGGGCTCAGCTGGACTCCTTCTGTATCTGCCATCAACTGCAGGTCATGTAGCAGGCTTTGCTGATCTTGGATAGACTCTCTCACATCTCTGAGGCCTCAGCTGGGATTATCCAACTGCCTCAGTTGTGTTCCGTGCGATGATGATCCAGCAGGCTACCCCAGGCTTATTCACATGGCAGTCCCAAGAAAATAAACAGAAGCAAGGCCTCTTGAGTCCCAGGCTTACAACAGAAACATCTGTCCCTCCTGCATTCTATTGGCCAAAGTCAGTCACGAGGCCAGTCCAGACTCATGGGATGGGAAACACATTCTCCTCCTGCTGGGAGGAAATGGAAAGGCAGTTGCAAAGAGCATGAATACAGACAGAATGAATAGTCGTGGCCATTTGTGCAGTCCACCCCGGTGGGCGTGATTTAACATAGAGTCTCCTCCTTCTACAACACACAGTGTTGTCACGCTAAGTGGTACCGGTCGTTACCAGTGTTACCGTACCAAAGTTGGCTTCTCATTCCGGTTTTGCAGCTGTCTGGGTGACTTTGTGCCAGTTTACTTATCTGGACAGTGAGGCTGTTAAGAGGTCCTAACTCATAGGGCTACTGTGAAGGTTTAATGAATTAATGCACATGATGGTCTTGGGCCTCAAAAAGTGCTCAAAAACTGTTAGCTATTATTATCAAGATGACCTTGCTTTGTAACAACTATTTGCTTTCATGTTTATTTCTCTGCTAGACCTAGACTCATTGAGGGGGGACCTTGGTGCATTTAGACTTCCTTCAAAAATGACTGAGCATGAGCTATATGCCAGGAGCTAGCAGCTGGGGAATAGCTGATCCCCAGGGGCACATAAACCGGCAACTATGTTATTTTTAGCAGCATGGATGTTCCGTGTCTGTGTCTTACTTCCCTAAGCTCCTATCTTGGTCTTTTCCTCGTTGTTGTTTACTTGTTTAAGACTTGTTGCTGTTGTTGTTACTGTTTAAATCTTTGGAATATTTTCTACCATGTTTGGTGATCTCAATTATCATCCCTGGTTATCCTGCGCTTAACTTTTGTTACTCTAGGCTTCACTAGCTCTAGTAGACGAGTAAGGGCTTTGCCTTTCATTTCTATATTTTCCAAGGACTCTGTTTAATTCTTTTTGTTTCTGAGTGTGTGGTGGAAACTGAATACGTTTAGAGGGAGCTTAAGATCCTTTAGCCAAATGGGAGAGCCATTTATGTGTTTGTTCCCCTGGCAAATGGGGGTGGTGAGTACCCAGAGTTGTTGGATGGATTATGTCAGTGATTTTCCACAGGGAGCAGAGCCACTCAGGGCTTTGTTTTTCTCATTTGCCAATCGGGAATAACGCTCTCCACCCCCAGGGGCCTAGAGAGTCTGCGTGAAAAGCGAATTACAGAATGGAAACAAAAGAATGTAAGCAATGTTTTCATAATATCTATAATGGTAGTGATGTCACATTTATTAAGGAGCAAGAGGCACTAGACCATTGGAGGCTAGAAACTGGCAAAGATCCAATCAATTCTAGGCACTGAAAGGAACTTGTATTGTTCTAAAGATTTTTGAAAAGTAAGGATCAAATTTTACTTAATAGAATGGCTCCATTCCTTTTTCATCTTTCCGAAGTTTTTTTTTTTTTTTTGGTACTTCTTGAATCTAAATCAAGGCTGAGCACAAAAGCTTCTGTATGATGCAAAATCACTGTTGTAGTAACTATAAAATGTTGCATGTACTTTATTTCCGTAAGTACAATGTGTTCTGCTTCACTTTTATTTTACTCTATTAGGTATGCAGCCTATTTGCCAGGGTGAGTTATCTCCTCTTAGAGTTTGGTTATATACCTAGTCTATTTTGTAAACAGAATTTCCATTAAAAATGAATTACTTTTCCTTAGAGCTTATTGATGGGGCTGACACATCGCTAAATTTCTCTTCTGAGCCAAGATTTGTCACCTTGATCAAAAGTTGGCAAATGCGGTTTGTGATCATTCAAAAGGTACAAGGGGGGGGGGCGTATGTGTGCCCTGCAAAACATTTTTTTAGTGGCACACTTGCCCTTGATTTTTGTCTTTAAAGCAATTAACCCAGCAGGAACAAAGAAATAGCAACTCGCACTATGATTCCTCATATAGTCTTGGCATTCAGCAGAAACACTTTTCTTCATTTAGAAAGAAGTGTTCTTCTGACAGACAGTCTGGAACAAAGTGTGCGTACACATACAATGAGTCAAGAGTTGGATTGCAAAAACATGAGACCCCAAACAGTAAGCTAAAAATGCGATAGCGGATGCTTGGCAGAGAGATTATATTGTAAGCCTTCCGAAACCCAGCCCGTGACACAATCCGGCATCGCTGCCGTTAGCGATCCTTCCCCGATATCTCCGGAAAAGGAGGGAAGAGAAAAGCATTGGTTTGATGAGATCATCTGTCTACTTCTTTCAATATTACCAATAAAAAGTTGTTAAAAACGTCCCCCCCCCGATTACAAAAGTCATACATTCTTATAGTAAAAAAATAAAAATCAGAAAATTAGTTGTGAGAATAGAACTGGGAAGAATTTAGGATGATGTCCCTTCCAACCATGGTTGGTTGTTTTTATTTCTAAGTTTGGACGCAAATTGTGGTTCAAAGTATTTAATTATTTGAGGCTTCTAAGGGTCATCAATGGGGGTGGGGGTAAGATAAGGTAATTTCTGTGACCTCTGAGAAAACAAAGGAATTTCTTGGTTGAGTATTTGCCCCATTGTTCTGTACTAATTAGCATTTACAATATCCTAAGCTTCATTTTTCATGGCAATTCCCACACAAACATGCCTCCCCTAAGTTTCTCAAGATGAAATAACATTAGGGAGAGAAGCTATATGGAATAGGTATAGAAAAAAGCAAATGTTCTGAGATGAGATTGGAAGGTTTGTTTTCCTAGAAACAAGGGAGGTTGAGATCAGTAAGGCTTGGGCCGAACAGTTTGATTTGTGGGAGAAAAGAAAACTTTTTTTTTTATGTTGAAAATCAGTAAATGATGAGTAGTTTTCTGGAACAGAATAAAGCCATGCTAAGTTGAAAGCAGGTCTATAAAATAAAGAGCCTCATGGGAAACAAGGAAAGAAAACCATCTTCATAACGGTGCTCCTCATAAAAAGAGAAGCGAGTAAACAATAACGATTATTCGCTGATGGGTGAGAGATGATAATGGCTGAATCCACCATTAGGTGCTCAGCTAGAGAGCACCCTGGGCCAGGAGAAATGCAAGCCACAGATAAGCGGGGGGAGTGGTGATAATTAGCAGGAAAGACACTCAGTACAGCTCACAGGCTGCCCGTCATCACCCCCAAAGGGTGAGGGCTTGGAAGGGGCAAAGCCAGAGACATCCCCACTTGAACAGCTTAACAGGGGTAGGAACCGAAGGTGCTAGAAATAAGCATTCACTTTCTGCTTGGGCCCCTCTCAGGCCTCCGGAGAAACTGGTTTTATATCTCCATCTGCACACATTTTTTTCTGTGCATTACAAAGTTCTGCAAAGTGTTTTGATCCCTGCTGGCTGTGTCAGCATCAATAAAGGGTTTGTTCATAGAGCAGCAGTACCGATGGTAGTAATAGTAACAGCATTAAGTGATAGCTGACAGTAGAGAGAAATCACTCTGTGCCAGACATTCTTATGTTTAACACAGATTACTTAATTTAATCCTAACGCATGCTGTGAGGTAGGTACTATTGTTTCCTTTTATTGATGGGGGCACTGAAGCTTTGAAGAGGTCCCCTGACTTCCCAATGGTGTTGGAAATGTCATTGGAAGTAGGTGGCAAAGCCATGGATGTGAAGCTCAGCTGCTTGAGTCCAGACCCTGCATTGCACTGCTTACCTGGGAAATAAACAATAAATGTTTCCTGTGTGTTTCCTACACTCCCGGGTGGTACTAAGCATTCCATGTGTATCGTATCATTTACTGATACAAAGCTGATGAGGCAGGGACGAAAACCACGCGCATGCTGCAGATGACGGATGTTGGCTTCTATAGTGTCAGTAACTCACCCATGTCAGGTGAGCAAGTCAGGGTACCTCTCTGCTTGACTGAGGTCAGATGAAACCCTAAATCAGCACCCTGAATCCTTGTTCTTTATTGCCCATCGTATATTCGTTCTACTCATGCGTTGAAGAGTCTTTTGAAAGGATACACTTTTCCTTTCTGTTTATTTTTCTTCTTTTTAAAAATCCATGACTGTCTCTTAAGACCTATTTTCTCTTTAAAAATGCTACCTTTTTTTTTGGCTGCCAAAGGAAAGACCTCATTGGGTGATACGTTTATTAAAAACCCTCACTCTTGAGGAGATGGGAACCCCTCAATGCTCTCACGCCTCCCTTGTGAGCACAAACTGAAAGCATACTAAATTTTGCTATTTGGTACTCGACAGTGACCACCACTTAATGCTTTTGAGGCATGTTAGAACCCCCGCAGTGCCTCTAAATTGTGCAGGAGTACTCCTTGGGGAGAAATGTCTTTCTGACCCCAGCTTGCAATCAATTAACACCATGAAGCATGGGAATTTATAGCCCTTACTTTTTATTTTCTCAGCGAGGGAGAATCTGGAAGACACCAAGGCTATAATGGAGTAAAGGAATGCAATCTGATCTGTTGCTCCCCGGATCTCTCCTTGACCTGTACTGTAAGGTCATCAACGAGGGACACTGTTTTAGCCATCTTCCAAGTGAATGTAGTGTGACTTTGTTGTTGTTGTTGTTGTGTGTTGTTTTTTTTTTAAAACAAACTTCCAGTGTCTAACTTTTTAATTCTTGCCATAACACCAGCTGGCTCGTAATTAACCGCTGGCATCATCAATATCTCGTCAAAGTTAATGAGTTTTTAACATAATTTTTAACTGCTCTGAAGAGGTTACAGAATTAAAAGAACAAGAATAATGTATATATTTATTCACAGACAAACAGAGAGATGAAAGATAAGGATCCAGCTCTCAGACCACTGGGCAAGGAATTTGAGACAACTACCTGAGCCTTCCTGGTCAATCCAGTGGTCAGAGTTGAAGGGATTTACAGGCCTGGGTGGTCTCACAGATCACTTGTGCCCTCTAAGAACTAACATTTTCCTTTTTTTGGAAATTGCTTAGGTAGAACAACAATTCAGATACAAAGCAACACATGTTTAGATATTGATGTATTTTCTTTCTTTTTCTTTGGCCCTCAGACTCAGAGAATTCACTTAATCACATTTCCTGGCGTGCGATTATTGTTGGTAGAGCAAGTTCCTTCTCTTTCCTTCCTTCGTTATTACCCCCTGCCCTCCTCTCTACTGCCTTTCCCTCCCTCCCTTCCTTCCTTTTTATCTCCATTTCCCCCCTCTGTCTCCCTCACCCACAGTCAACCATTTTTGAATGATTTCATGGGTATCCTTTTATTTATATATGTTGTTACACAGTGTGTGTTATTTTTGAACATGGGTTTTTAATTTACATGAATGTTATTGTGTTATGTAGATCTCATTCTCTTTCTTTTTTTATATTCAACACTGGTTTTAATCTTTCTTTGTGCTTTTGTGTATATCTGCCTGTTGATTTTAGCTGTTGCATAATATTCAGCATTGAACTTATGCATCTTCTGATGTGGAATACCAGGATTGCTTTCAATTTCCCACCACCAGAAGCAATGCTATCAAGGGTATTATCATACATACCCTCATTGACTTGTGTGGGAATGTCTCTGAAACACTTCCAGGAGCTAGAATGCTGGGTCATAGGGTAAGACTACACTTAATTTGATTACACAGCTATATGGCCCTCCGATAGGTACACACATTCTGTATGAGCTCTGCATGAGAATTCCTTGAGCCACACATTGTCAGCTTTCAGCATTATCTTGCTATCTAATTTTTCCAATCTTATGATAGAAAATGACATCTCATAGTTATAATTTGCCCTTCTGTAATTATTAGTTTGATCTCTTTTCATGTGTTTATTAGGCTGTGTGTTTTCTTTTTAAGTAGTTGCCTTTTATAACTTTGGCCCATTTTTTTCTATTGAGATTTGTGAAATTTTCTTGTTGATTGGTAAGAGTTTTAACTTCAACATGTACAATAAATTTACAATGAGCAATATCCTTAATTAGCAATATTGGTTCAGAATTTCTGCTTTTATCAGAATTGTTTTTCCTCAAGAAATTGTTTCCAATGGAGAAGCGAGGAAAGAATCATAAAAAACTCAAAATTACCTTTTAGTGCAGCGAGTAGTGGTTCCTAAACATGGTAGCCCATCAGAATCATCTGAGAACTATCAAAAATTCACATTCGATTCTTTCCCTCCTCCTCTTCTCCCCCCCGCCTCCTCCTTGTGTTCTACATGTTAGTTTCTTGACAGTTTTAGACATGGCAACTATTTTCTTTCAGATGTCGTGTGTCTAATTGACTTTCTCCATAATTTCCTTCATCACACTGATACTCTCAATTTTGATGGGATTAAATTAATTAATTTTGTCTTGATAGTTTATGCTTTTGGGATTTTGTTTCAGAGGTCCTTCATCACCATTAGATCCTAAAGATATTCTTTGACATTGTTAAATCTACTGCTCCTACCTTTACTGTGTGGGACTTTAATCCACTCGGTGTCTACCTTGCATGTAGCGTAGGTAGGGATCCTGTAGTAGTTTTCTGCGTATAATGAACCAATTTCCCAACTTCATCTATTATATAAGCTATCTTTTCCCCTATGGATTTGGCTTGTACCGATACATTTCCATTTATATGTGGGTCTAACTCTGACCTGTTTTCTTTTTTTTAAAAATGTCTTCAAATGTTTATTTTATTTTTGAGAGAGAGAGACAGAGACAGAGTGTGAGCTAGGAAGGGGCAGAGAGAGAGGGAAACACAGAATCTGAAGCAGGCTCCAGGCTCTGAGCTGTCAGCACAGAGCCCAATGTGGGGCTTGAACTCACAAACTGTGAGATGTGACCTGAGTCGAAGCTGGACACTTGACCAACTGAGCCACCCAGACACCCCTTTCTGTTTTCTTCCCTAGGCCTATTTGTTCTTACAGCAGTACCATATTACTTTCAATTACTGTGCTTTTATTATATATCTTTTTTTTATTTTTTTTTTAACGTTGATTTATTTTTTTGAGACAGAGAGAGGCAGAGCATGAACGGGAGAGGGGCAGAGAGAGAGGAAGACACAGAATTGGAAGCAGCCTCCAGGCTCTGAGCCATCAGCCCAGAGCCCGACGCGGGGCTCGAACTCACAGACCATGAGATTGTGACCTGAGCTGAAGTCAGACGCTTTATATATCTTATATTTGGTAGGAATAGTTCCCTCCTCATATTTTCTCTTCAACTGCAAAGTTGACTTAGCTATTCATGGGCATTTTAATATAAATTGTGAATACTAATTGGAATTGCATTTGGGGAAAATTGGTATCTTTAGAAGTAAATCATATCTGAGAGTATGAACTTATTTTTTTAATTTGATCTTTTAGGAAGTTTAATACATAATATATTTGCATCCATAAGGGTCTCATGTATTAATTTTTATTTTTTAAATGTTTATTTTTGAGAGGGAAAGAGAACAAGTGGGGGAAGGGCAGAGAGATAGGGGACAGAGCATCCCAAGTGGGCTCCGTGCTGACAGCAGAGAACCTGATGCCTGGCTTGAACCCACGAACTGTGAGATCATGACCTGAACCGAAGTCGGACACTTAACCGACTGAGCCATCCGGGCACCCTCATGTATTAATTTTTAACCGAATTTCTGACTTTTGTCTTTTCTGTGAACTGTGAGTGCTTTTTTCAACAGTGCAAGGTCAATCCATTGGAATGAGGACATGCCATGTGGTCCCGTTTGACTGAGTTACTCCAGAAAACAGTTTCCAGTCTGGTATTGAACCAGTCTGTAATAGCGTAGCCTGGATGTTCGTTAAGAATAAAAATGACTAACACCTCAGAGATTTTGATTTGGTTATTTCAAGTCAATTTAGGGATGTGAATTTTTAATAGTTCTCAGATGATTCTGATGGGCTACCATGTTTAGGAACCACTGCTCACTGTACTAAAAGGTAATTTTGGGTTTTTTTATGATTCTTTCTTCTCCTCCTCCATTGGAAACAATTTCTTGAGGAAAAAATAATTCTGATAAAAGAAGAAATTCTGAACCAATATTGCTAATTAAGGATATCGCTCAGTGTAAATTTGTTGTACATGTTTTTATTTAAAGGATTAAAGAATTAAAATGCCTTATGTCAAAGGTATGCAAGATACCCTCTGAATGTCATCTGAAAGCAAATTTATTTATTTATTTTTTTTAATTTTTTTTAATATGAAATTTATTGACAAATTGGTTTCCATACAACACCCAGTGCTCATCCCAAAAGGTGCCCTCCTCAATACCCATCACCCACCCTCTCCTCCCTCCCACCCCCCATCAACCCTCAGTTTGTTCTCAGTTTTTAAGAGTCTCTTATGCTTTGGCTCTCTCCCACTCTAACCTGGTTTTTTTTTTTTCCTTCCCCTCCCCCATGGGTTCCTGTTAATTTCTCAGGGTCCACATAAGAGTGAAACCATATGGTATCTGTCTTTCTCTGTATGGCTTATTTCACTTAGCATCACACTCTCCAGTTCCATCCACGTTGCTACAAAAGGCCACATTTTATTTTTTCTCATTGCCACGTAGTACTCCATTGTGTATATAAACCACAATTTCTTTATCCATTCATCAGTTGATGGACATTTAGGCTCTTTCCATAATTTGGCTATTGTTGAGAGTGCTGCTATGAACATTGGGGTACAAGTGGCCCTATGCATCAGTACTCCTGTATCCCTTGGATAAATCCCTAGCAGTGCTATTGCTGGGTCATAGGGTAGGTCTATTTTTAATTTTCTGAGGAACCTCCACACTGCTTTCCAGAGCGGCTGCACCAATTTGCATTCCCACCAACAGTTCAAGAGGGTTCCCGTTTCTCCACATCCTCTCCAGCATCTATAGTCTCCTGATTTGTTCATTTTGGCCACTCTGACTGGCGTGAGGTGATACCTGAGTGTGGTTTTGATTTGTATTTCCCTGATAAGGAGCGACGCTGAACATCTTTTCATGTGCCTGTTGGCCATCCAGATGTCTTCTTTAGAGAAGTGTCTATTCATGTTTTCTGCCCATTTCTTCACTGGGTTATTTGTTTTTTGGGTGTGGAGTTTGGTGAGCTCTTTATAGATTTTGGATACTAGCCCTTTGTCCGATATGTCATTTGCGAATATCTTTTCCCATTCCGTTGGTTGCCTTTTAGTTTTGTTGGTTGTTTCCTTTGCTGTGCAGAAGCTTTTTATCTTCATAAGGTCCCAGTAATTCACTTTTGCTTTTAATTCCCTTGCCTTTGGGGATGTGTCGAGTAAGAGATTGCTACGGCTGAGGTCAGAGAGGTCTTTTCCTGCTTTCTCCTCTAAGGTTTTGATGGTTTCCTGTCTCACATTTAGGTCCTTTATCCATTTTGAGTTTATTTTTGTGAATGGTGTGAGAAAGTGGTCTAATTTCAACCTTCTGCATGTTGCTGTCCAGTTCTCCCAGCACCATTTGTTAAAGAGGCTGTCTTTTTTCCATTGGATGTTCTTTCCTGCTTTGTCAAAGATGAGTTGGCCATACGTTTGTGGGTCTAGTTCTGGGGTTTCTATTCTATTCCATTGGTCTATGTGTCTGTTTTTGTGCCAAGAAAGCAAATTTATTAAAGTAATTCAGGGCAACTCCGTAAGATGCAATTTATTCTTTTTTTCCAAGCCCAATAAATGAGATATGGCTTCTAGATGGCTAGCAAATTGAAGCCTCTATCAGTTACAAGGTGAAAATTCTTTGCTCTCAACCAGAATAGTGCAATGCATGACATTTTAAACTCTAGTTGGATGAAGTTTACCGAAAGGAATTTCATCAGTGACAAATCATCAATGAGACTGTTGTATCTTTCTGGAGCAAATGGGCAGCAGGGAAAGATGGATGGTCATGTGGAAGTGTATAATTATCTATTCTAGCTATCCTAAAACTTTAATAAATAAGCCCTTAAATATCATTCAGAGAAAAGATGATCGATTGCTTGGCCACTTGTTCACCTGACCTATCATATTTCAAAGGGGCATATTAAAGACTTTGTTGATGCAACAAAATTGTATTTCATGATGGAATTTAAGGCAGTCTTCAAGGGACTGAAAGAGTAAACTGAGCATTTAAGTCTCATGTCATGATGGATGGTGGTTATGCCAAGATGTATTCTAGTTGTTCTAAATGTGCTTATGAATCTGCCTTCAAATGCCATTGGAGGAGTGTTTGTCTCATGTACACAATTTAAGCTCTGAAAGTTAAAAAATGAGATGAGGACTTTATGAACACCCTTTATTCATTGGAAGTCTGGAATGTGATTAGTCCTCTCATGGTTACGTCATTGTGATGGCTTCATTTGCATTGCTTTAACACAAAACTTTCTTTACAGTTGTATGACCTCCTCATATTTATTCCTCAGCCTGGTGACATCCTTCTGTGTGAATGAACTTCATAGTTGATTAGCTTCATGGAAATAGAAAGTGTTCACAGAGGAAAATGTCAAACTAAGCTTTTGGTAGGAACTTTTAAGACAAAACGTGGCAGGCTGCTAATTCTAGTAGAAAGATCAAGCATCTTTTCAAGAACCTTCACAAGACCCTTTGTTTAGCTCCTCCCTGTCTGAGGAAATCATGCAGGATGATATATAAATCAGCCATATCTGAGGCTTCTGTAGTGTTTATTAATTACAAATTTTGAGCCACTTGTGACTATCAGCAATACCTGATATTTCTCTAATGTTTATGAACTACAAAGCATGTGTTAAAAAATGATTTTCACATTTGAATCTCCTTATAACTCTGTGAAACACGTTATTATGAATCCCACTTTACAGATGGGAAAACTTGGCCAAGAAAACAATGAATATATCTTTAACTCAGATTTACTGACTCCAAATTTCCCTGACGCCATTAGCCTGACTGATAAAATAGTTTCCTTTCATGGATACTTCTGTATTTCTCATTTAGGAGTTGAAAGCAAGTGTTGGTCGGCAAAGTTTCTGTAAAGGGCTAGAAAGTAAATATTATAGGCTTTGTGGGCCACAAAGCCAACAGCCTTGTTGCAACCACCTACTTCTGCCATTATAGTGTGAAAGCAGCTATAGTCGATTTTTTTTAAGCTTATTTATTTACTTTTGAGAGAGACAGAGTGTGTGTGTGTGTGTGTGTGTGTGTGTGTGTGTGTGTGAGAGAGAGAGAGAGAGAGAGAGAGAGAGAGAGAGAGAGAGTCAGAAAGAGAGAAAGAGAGAATCCCAAGTAAGCTCTGTGCTCAGCCCAGAGCCTGATGTGGGGCTTGATCCCATGATTGTGAAATCATGACCTGAGCTTCTATCAAGAATAGGACACTTAAGGAACCCCCAAAGCAGCCATAATTGATTCTTAAGATGAATGGGTGTGTCTGTGTGGTGATATAACTTTATTTGCAAAACCAGGCTGGCCAGATTTAGCCCATGGCTGTAATTTGCTGGCACCTGGTATCAAGTAACGAATCTTACAAACAGAGAGAGAAATAACGTATGTAACCCAGGCATGGTTTGGTATTCCAGTTCCTCACACACACCTCACTTGTGCTTCCATATTTATTTCATGGAATGATTATATTGCACACCATGTCACGAATGGCCCTGTCACGTTGAAACATTTCTTCTTTTCACAGCAGCTGTTCCACCTTTCTCGGGCTCCCCTGTCTCTTCTTGCTGCAGACCTTTCTTTCTGGAGTCTGTCTTGTCCCCTTCTGCTGTTCAAGCTCCTCCACCTTCTTACACCTTCCTGTGGGTCTTTCTGATTCTTTTCTTGCTGTGATTGAGCTATCAGCTTCCTCATTTGCATCCCCACCCACCATCTTCTCTCAGCACAGAGAGGGGATCTAGGAATTTACTCTCCTTTTTTAGGTAGAAACGGTGCTTATTAACATCCATGTTTTCCCTGCTAAATATATGTAAAGTTCTCACGCTAGCGCTTGGCACATAGTAAATGTTCAGAAAATAACAATCATTTTTGCCTTAAGTACCTGAGTTTTGGAGGCTGTAAAGTACTGGGCAAATGCAAGCCATTGGCTACGAGTATGGCAGTCAGGACTACACAAACCTTTACACAACTCCGAGAGCTCAGAAGCCCTGGGTTTAGGACTTACTGAGGTGATGGCTTTCATGGTCACTCTGAGGGTTCTGAGAACAATCTACATTTCTAGACTATGCTAGTTTCCCCATGGAAAAGATTCGCTTGTTTTGTGTCCATTCAAACACAAAAGCAGTTTTTGCTTAAAGACTTTGTGACTCGAAGACAAAAAATCTTCAACTTGACAGCAGAGGGTATTCGATTGGACCTGCTTCATGAAGCTACAGGTTTGCCTTCACAACCAATAAAGAGTGTCAAACATGCTTTCAGCCAGACAGTCATTTTGCAGAACACGACTTGGTGGGTAGCACTGAAAAATCCTGCTGTTAAAGTTTCATCCTAATTTTTTATAGAGCCGTCTTATATAACATTATCATAATATTGTAAAGCAAATTGTCATGTGCAATGAATACCACAATGTAAGTCGCTTTTGCACATTTTTTCAATCATTTCAAAGCATTCCCCCATCCTTGCACTCATTCTCTTGAACAAACATTTTCCAACTGCTTGGTACACACCAGGTGTCAAGTAGGAAGACCCAGTTTATGGCCAGGGGGGCCTGGGTGGCTCAGTTGGTTGAGCATCTGACTCTTGATTTCAACTCAAGTCATGATCTCACCGTTCATGGGATCAAGCCCTGTGTTGGGCTCCACACGGACAGTGCAGAGCCTGCTTGGGGATTCTCTCTCTCCTTCTCTCTTCTCCTCCCCCACTGTCACGTGCCTGTGTGAGTATGCTCTCTCTCTCTCAAAATAAATCAACATAAAAAAAAAAAAAAAAGAAGTGCAGGCCAGTGGGAGAAGCATTCGTGTTGTAAAACAGTCTTTAACGGAGATACCCAAAAGAGGACCCTATGAGATAGAGTATTCCTGCTACTGGGAGGGGGTGCTGGATATTCAAGGAAGGCTTCAGTGTTTCCAAACAATGTTGAGGTGCTTTCCAGAGCCGGAACATACTATGGTGAAAACTGAGTAGTGAGGAAACTGGGACTAAGGAAACTAGAGTAAGAAAAGTCCATTGAACTAAATGGAAGGTTAGTGAACAAACTACATGTCATACACTATGCACTTACTAGAGATAAACTATAAATTTGGCTCTGAACTTCCTACCAGTCAAATCAAAGAGGAAACTATGATCCTTTCCATGGTCAGAGTATTTGTAAGACAAAATAGATGAACTGTGCCAAATGAACGCCCAAGAGAAATATATTTTGTGCGTTCTCCTAATTGAAACCTAGTCCTCATTGTCCCTACATAAACCAAATAAATCTCAAGTAAGGTTGTTTCTTAAATCTTCCTTCCAATAGGCCAGTGAGGCAATTTCAACACAGAGGTCAGTGCTAGATACCGTGTAGGAACAATATCTCCTGATGAAATCTCATCTTCTGCTTACTCCAAACACCAGGTTTGTGGTAACTAGAAAAATCAATATTCTGATTATCTTTCAAGAAATCCTCGGTGTCTCTCATTTCTCTCCGTGGAACTTTTGCGAGTAAATGGCAAAATTTGGACTTATTCTAAGTGAATCTGAAAGAGGCTGTTTTAATGTTATTTTTTAATGTTTATTTATTTTTGAAGGGGAGAGGGACAGAGCATGAGTGGGGGAGGGGCAGAGAGAGAGGGAGACACGGAATCTGTCAGCACAGAGCCCGATGTGGGACTCAAACTCAGGAACTGTGAGATCATGACCTGAGCCGAATTCGGACACTTAACTGACTGAGCCACCCAGGCGCCCCTGAAATAGACTGCTTTAAATAAGCTGAGCTGAGTAGTCCTTAATTGGCAAAATCAACTTCCCTTTTACCTCTGTTATGGACTGAATATTCATGGGTGCCTCTCCCCCCACCCAAAGCCCCACCCAATTTATATGTTGCAACTCTAATCCTCCAGGTGATGGCATTTGGAGAAGAGGCCTTTGAAGGCAATTAGGTCAGGAGAGTGGAGACCTCAGAATACCATTAGTGCCTCTATGAGAGACAGAGAGAGCTTGCTTTCTCCCTTTCCCTGTCCTCTGTCATGCAAGGATACAAGAAGGCAGTTGTCTACAAGGCAGAAGTGAGCCCTGGATCTGTCAGGGTCTTGACTTTGGACTTCCAGCCTTCAGAACTATGAGAAATAAATCTTTGCCATTTAAGCCACTCAGTCTGTGGCATTTTTATTATAGCAGCACAAAGTGACTAAGACACCCTATTTCATGGTTATGGGGTGAAGGAGAGAGATCATGAGGAAATGAAGGTTGGAAATAGAGAAACAGCAGGTTACAATTTTAGTGTTTCTTGGAGTGTATAATTTTTTGCTTTGCTACATCTGTATCTAAACATCTGTCTTCCAGGCCTTGAGTTACTCTCAATAACGTTCACTCCCAAATTGAGAACTGGAACATAATCCCCTTCAGGGGACAGAAGGGGATGGGTTGGCATTAGGTAAATTGGTGTGGCAATAATTCAAAATACGTTTTTTCCTTTAGTGTTTAATATTATGTCAAAAATGGTTGAAGAAATCAGTATTACATAAAAGTATTTTTGTGCTTTTCCTACCATTTAGGAATTAAAGAGCACTGTGAATAGCATAAGTCCACTTCTTATAAAGCTTCATAATGAAGTTTTTCTAGAATTTACCGGAAGTGAAAGCTACCATATACAGCTATATTTTCAAAATTTGTGTTTTCCTTATAAAATTCATATTTGTTTGTTGGAGAAGATTTGAGTCATAGGAAAATATGAAGAGGATAATAAATGTCACCTGTCATATTTCTACCTGGGGATTACCCCTTTGAAATTTGACTCTATTTCTAGTTTTTTTTTCCTATTCGTACATATTCACATAATTGTATATTTAATTTCCTTGTTATTCCATTGCAATAATTTTACCCAGTATTATTAGAAGTATCTTGCAAACATCATTTTTGGTGACTGTGTAATGTTTTACTGGCTAAGTGCTTCATAAATTACATAGCCTTTCCATCATGAGTTCCTTGACATTTGGGGATTTGGGGACAAATTGGGGTAAGTCACTTTGAAACTTGCCCCTTATCTCTGTAATCTTGGCACAACACTGCACTTAGACCCAGGCAGGCATGACTCCTGTCCTAGTCCACGTGTTGGAGGGGGCCTCACACTCTGGAGTGCTTTCCTAACAATTTTCTGAATTCTCCTTTAGTGCCTGGGACCAGTGCAGGCCAACAATGAGGGCTGGCGTCATGGGCTGCAACCTGTACAGTCACATAGAACCTTGTGCTCCAAAGTGTCTTTGTATTGATCAGTCTGCTGTCACTGCTTTGAAAGTCTAAGAAATTTTTAAATAGGGGGTCCTACCTTCATTTTGCACTAGGCCCCCAAATTATGTAGCCAGTCCTGAGTCAAAGCAAATTATGTAACTGCAGGAAAAAAAACCCACTAGTTTTAAATAGAGTAAAATTTCAATAGGGGGTAATCCTAGGTGGAAATATTATAGGTGACATCTATTGCCTTCTTTATATTTTTCAATGATTCAAGTTTTCTCTGATTATGAAGTCTTCCCAACTGGATATTCTGGGTCGAGAGCAGATCCTGATCCTCAGGGCTCTGTCTGACCCTTCAGCAGCATGTGGGATTGACCAGAAGCCCTAAAGAGCTTGTAGGACTTGGCCTACAGGGTTGACTTGGGGCCTGGTTCCAGGAGAGCAGCCTGGCAAGAAGATTGATCATATTGGAAAGCACAGTGTATCTTTTACAGGATCAGGTGAGGCCAGCCTGCCAGAATAGGACTGATACACTGATTCTGGGTTGCTCAAGTTGCTTATAGAGTCAGGGGACTCACGTACCCTGGAGGTGGTCCTGCTTTGGCCAGAACACAAAGCACTATCCTGCTGCAATTTTCTATTACATTTGTCACATTCCCATCCTCTATGTCCCTCTCACAGCTCTTGTCTCGGCATAATGTTTTGATTTTGGGTACAACCTGAGAGTCCCAGAGAGCATCAGTTGTGGTATCAGAGAGGTGGCAAGGATTGGTAGTAACAAGGTCATAATAAGACAGTGATGACCTCCTTCTTGGTGGGCACTGTCTCAAATGGTAACGGTCTTTTTAAAAAAATTTTTTTTAATGTTTATTTATTTTTGAGACAGAGAGAGACAGAGCATGAAGGGGGAGGGTCATAGAGAGGGAGACACAGAATCTGAAGCAGGCTCCAGGCTTTGAGCTGTTAGCACAGAGCCCGATGTGGGGCTCGAACTCACGGACTGTGAGATCATGACCTGAGCCGAAGTCAGATGCTTAACCGACTGAGCCACCCAGGTGCCCCTCAAACAGTAAGGGTCTTGAGTGGAGCATCAGTTCACGTAAGGCTTGAAGAACTTTAACAAGGGCCTACTCTGAGTCAAGACTCATTTATAAACTCTCAGTTTCTCAATGTTATATTCAGAAGCTGAAATTCCCACAGTTGCTGGTATGAATGGAAAAGTCGCAGCATATGGCAAGAGTGATGGATCTTAGGAAGCTTAAATTTTTGCTTTTCTCAGAGGCTCCTCAGCTGACAAATCTCAAATTCTTTCATTCACTCTTGCCAGTTAGGGATTGTCTTGGCTCAGCTCATCTCTTGTGAAGGTTTGGACTGTGGTCTTGGAAGTGCCAGCTGCCCTTGGGGCTTTGAGCTGGGTTCTCAGTGTGTTTGGTGGGGGCTGGAGGGGAAGAGTTGGTGCATCTTGGAAAGTGTGTTAAAGCCTGGAGGTCCTGTTTTTATTTCCGACCTAGGTTTGGCATCTGTGTCCTGCTGTACTAATTCAAGGCTCCTGATCCTGGGCTTTACTGTTATCTAGTATTTCCTTGACTTTGGTTCCTTGCCATTCCCAGAAGGAGAAATGTAGTCAAGGAACAATCCCACATCAGCAGAGTCAAGGATGGCTTCATGAAGATGCTGATTGCATGCTTTTGTGATGAAACTTGCAAGTTTATGGCTATTTATGAAGCCATAATTCACTCATTCATTCATTCATTCACTCATTTATTCGCTAAACATTTATTAAATCCTTGCTACTTCCCTGCCACTGTGATAGGAGCTAGAAAAAGAAACAACATGTTTTTTGCCTTTGTAGGGCTCACAAAACAAAGGGAGAGCAAAATTATAAGGCAATCTGGGAAGTATAAATTAGGAATACGTATCAAATGTGCTGTGGGAAACACAAAGGAGGATGAAGCAATTTGTTCTCTTTGGAAGGGGCCACGGGGGACCGGGGAAGTCTTCCTGGGGGAGGTGCTCTCTGAGCTGGGGCTTGAAGGAGTAGGGGTATGGCCCTGGGGTTGGAACCATGTGACTGCTTCTGGCCAATGGGTTTTGAGTGGAAGTGACAAATTTCCAGGCAAAGATAGTTGAAAGCCTGTGTGTCTCATCCATTTCTCTCTTCCCTTTGGTGGAGTCTGTGGAAGTTTTGTATTAAAATTGTGGAGCTTCAAGATGGAATCCCTGGGTCACTGCATGGAAGGCAGCCACTTGGGAAAGGCACCTAACCCATATTGATCTTTGCATGGGTGAGAAAACCTCTGTTGTGGTAAGTTACTCAGATTTAGGGTTACTTGTTACAACAGCTGAGCTGATCCTATTATGAGTAATTTAAGGAGTTTTCCAAGCATATATGACATTACTGAAGGAGAGAAGGACAGGTGAAAATTCATGGAGGCATTTGCTGAAGGCAAGGGAGCTGGTTTATTTTCCTATGAATTCCTTTCCATCTTCTCCTGGAAGAAATAACAATTCTGCACTTCCAGACAACTTAATGCACAGGCTGAACATGCTTCTGGGGAAGGAGAAAGCTCACAGGCAGAGAGTCATAGGTTCTTTTTGTAGAAAGCTGAAGGAAATTGTGGAAATGGTAAGTTCTGGGGGGACTGGATGAGACACGGAGCGCATTTTACAGGTGCTGGTTGGAGGTAGCAGAGCCTGTCTCGTGGTAATCCCTGCAGTGGATATCTGGCCCCCCTCACTTATGGCAGACTTTAGAGTATGGGGCACTTGATCCCTTTTTGTCCTCTATTTTGCAGCCTGTTATCAACTCTGAGCGACAGAAAAATTATCACCCAGTATCCCATTACACTGCAGGATTTTCGTGCAAGACATTGGGGTCCAGAGAATCTGTGCCTCGTCTTTCAAATAATTAGGTGGCAGAGAGAGCCAGGAGTAAAACACTGATTTCCTGAGTCCAAATTCAGTATTATTAGTGCCTCATTATTTGTCTGACATTTCTTTTGGTGTTATTATTTGCTTTTTCTCTTTTGGCCTCTTTTTTTAACATCCCCACAGCTAGGTCAGTCCATTCTTTAAAGAGAATGAAGGAAAAGTGGTACCATGATTACATTCTCCGGGTAAGAGGCGGACTGCTTTGGTTATATCCTTGGCCCATCTGTACCTCCCACCCCACTGTGACTTACCAGTTGTGTGACCTTTGTCAAGTCACTCACTGTCTCTCAAGCCTCAGTTTTCTGGTCTGAAAACAGGATAATAATAGCGGCTATGAAGAAAAATGAGGTGGCATGAGACGAGGCACGTAATACACTTAGCACACTGTCCGGCTTAGAGCAACTACTCAATGAGCGTTGGTTATTAGTGTGAATCCCATTTTCAGGACAAGCCTCAGCAACATTGTGAAGAGAGCAAAATCTGTTTCTGTCAGGTTTTATTTTTGTTTATTATTCCTTTTTGTGGTAAGTCCATCCTCCCTTCTCTAGGGCCCCACCGTCCAGTTTTGTCCATTGAGAGTGCTCTACCTCCTTACTTTTACTGAGTCATTCCTTCTGCAGTCCAAGCTTCTCTTTCTAATAAAATATGCTTCTTATCCTCTCAAATCCACAAAGACAGCTCAAAGATCTGAAAATGATTTAAGAGAGGGAGACACAGAATCCGAAGCAGGCTCCAGGCTCTGAGCTATCAGCACAGAGCCCAACACGCGGCTGGAACTCACAAACCATGAGAGCCAAAATCAGACGCGCGACCGACTGAGCCACCCAGGTGCCCCGAAAATGATTTTTTTAATGGGGATGGTAAATAAATTAGTTTCAGACTGTCTTAGGTGCATTTTTAGTGAGATATTTTGGACACAACACTCTTTACCTACCCATATCTTCCCAGTTTATCCTATAAATCATGAAAGGGATTAATTAGTAAGAATTTGTATCATGATAGGTAGACTGGTGGGCCTAAGCCCTCACATCACCTTCTGGCTCATTTGGGGATTTTATAAGAAGATGAGAGCAGACACATGGGAACACATACAAACAGTCACACCAGACTGTGAGCCACCAGCAGCATGGCCCACATCGCCTTGGACAGGATGAGAAATAGCAGGATCCACTCCGGCCAAATTTGGCCTGGTCAGTATGAAACTTCACAGCCATCTTAGGAAAGTTGAGGTCACTTAGTTTTAGCTTCTGATATACAAATTGTGTAGCCTGAGCAGAGATAAATATATTTTGGCAATTATAAAGTTTCTACATCAGGGTACAGATGAAGATGTAACTCTGGTGATTTGTGATTCCATCACCAGCCCCTCAAGCTGTTTCTAGCCTCTTTATTTACAGCTTTCCAGAGCTGTATATCTTATAAATAAAAAACGAATGAGGTAGTGCAAATGAAAAAGCGGCTTTCCTTATGGCCTATTTACATCTCCTTGCTTGTCACTGGGGTAAATAAAGATCCAGACTCCTATATCCACAATGTGGAGAAAGTAGATTGGTGGGAGAGAAGGCTGGAGAAGTTGAGAGAGACACTTGTGGCTTTTGAGCTTCCTGAATAAGGAAAATTCTGGAGGATAGGGGTCATTATTTTTGCTTTCAAAGTCCAGGAGAGTCTTGACGTAGCAGTTGTCTTCTGAGGTTTTCATCAGTTCTCACATAACGTAAGATGCCTAAGAGGTAGATGGAATTATTGGTCCCAAATCTTCACCTTCCCGAGATTCACAGCATTTCCATGCCTTTGTCATGGGTGGAATACATTTCCCAACCCCTTGACTTTGGGTTTGGCCATGTGACTTTGCTTTGGCTAATGGCATGAGAAATGACAGTGTATCAGTTCTGAGCTTCAGCCCGAGAGGGCTGTGTACCTTTTCATTTGCTCTCATGTGCCATCCCATCACAGTGACATGACCTGGACATCTCACTCACTGATCTAAAGTCAAAGAAAGACACATAGAGCAGAGCAGTCCTGCTTAGATGAAGTTTATAAACTTCATGGGACAAGTCATGGGACAAGACTCCAGAAATATAAAGCAGATCCTGTTGGGTGATCTTATCTTAACCCCAAATCTCAGTAACTTACCACCACAGAGGCTTTCTCACCCATTCAAAGGTTGTTGTGGGTTGGGCACCTTTCCTGGGTGGCTCTCTTCCATGCAGTGACCCAAGGATTCCATCTTGAGGCTGTACAATTACAATACACAACTTCCACAGACTCTGCCAAAGGGGAAGAAAGAAATGGATGAGACATGCTGGCTTTGACTGCATTTGCTGGGAGCTGGTCACTTCCATTCAAAGCCCATTGTCTCTAAGTAGTCACATGGTTCCAGCTCAACTGCAGAGAAGGCTGGGAAGGGTCAGGGAGTGTATGCATTTTTTGTGAGCACTTAACTGCCTCTCTTGTAACATTACTCCTTCTTCAAGCTGCAGCTCAAAGAGCACCTCCTCCATGAAGCAGTACTTGTTTCCTTCTAAGGAGAAATTCCTTCATCCTCCTTTATATCCACAGAGCTTTGATATACATCTTGATAGCCAATATCAAAGCCTGAGTGCTTTAAATTTGAGCCTTATTAAATTTTAAAATGACTACATTGGTCTTCACACCTGTTATTTCTGCTTGCTCAATATCAATTCCCCTTCTTTGCTTTGGAGAACATCCCTCCTCTATGTTCAGTCCATGGCTTTGGGAGGGTCTAACTCACCCCTCAACTCCAGGGAAGCATATATGGCCAATCAGCATATCCCATTCCCTGGACATTGTGCTTGGAGGAACAGGTGACTCAAATTGGTCTGATGGACTCAATGCCAGGACTTTTGTTAGCCTTTTGGGGAAAGAGAAGGCCCTTTCCACTTGGAATAACAGCTGTACTAGTAATGGGAGCTGGGGTAATCCAATCCCTAGTGGAGAAGGCCCCCTTGAAAATGATGTCAATAGAGCAGAAAGTAGGACAGAGAGATAGAAAGAAATAGAACTAGAAATAAAAACGGAGATAGAGTAAAGGAGGGGAAAAGAAAGAAAAGGAAGAGAGAGAAAGCTACTAATATGATTTGGGCTGTTTGAGATCCTGAGGTTAAATGGGCCAGAAACATTTCTTGAACTTTTCAATGAAGTAATTAAATTTATTTTTGTATTATTTTGTTTCATCTTACCTTACCTTATCTTATCTTTGCTTAAAGAGCAGAATTTTTTCTCACATGTAACCAAAAAATTTCTGAATTTGCAAATAGTAAAAATTGTAAGTATAACTTCCTAAAATGCCAAAATCTGTCAGTGTGTGGGTAAGATAGGCAGCAGAAGACATTTCCTCACTGGTAAATGGGGAAATGGGTTCCATTCAGAAATGAATGTCCTTGGACATTCCACTTCAAGCTGGATTGAATATGGAAAAATCTCATCTTCCTTTCTTGTGCCATCTTTTTTTGTTGTTTTTGTTGCTTCTCTCCACTTACCTTCTTGATTATTTTTAGTCATAGGTATGTTCTTTACTCCTCAAGTCCTCTAGACCTACCGCTTACCCCTGCATTCCTATAAAAAAAAATTATGACCAATTATTATCAGCCATTGAATCTTGGGCTCATTCTTGTTTGTTGTAAGTTTAGGGAAGTCCTGAACTGTCCTCACTTACTCTTGCTTTGACTCACGGGGAAAAGAGAAAATGTGATGGTGATACCACCAGAAGGCACTGAAGATGAACTCATTGTGCAGTATCTTTGACGTGTGGGCTACTAAGGCTGAGTAACGCTCTACCAGCACTTCGCAAAAGTCATCCCTGAGGTGGGACGCCTTTTCGTAACCTCTGCAGCCTTGAGTGGCTGCTGACTCTGCATTCCTCCTTACACAGCTGGGGCATTTTCTTCCTTTTTTCTTTTTGTTTTCTGGTCTTCTTACTATCTCTCCCCATGCGTATTCCTTCATCTTTCCAAAACACTTCACAAAGTAGTGAAAGTTCACTTACTCCCTCTAAAGATGCTTTGTCATGTTTGAATAGGTTAATGTTTTCTCACTAGAATTGTCATGATGAATATGAGATTAGCTATGTGGAGTGAGCCACCCAAAGCTTGGTGCATTGCAGATGCTAACACATATGAGACCTCTACCCTTGCTGGTATACCTGCTTTAAAAAATTTTTCTTCCTCCAGTGTGATGGTGAAATATAGTCCAAAAATGTTTATTTAACTGTATTTATGTATTTTAAGAGAGAGAGAGAGAGAGACAGAGTGTCAGCAGGGGAGAAGCAGAGAGAGAGGGAGGGAGAGAATCCCAAGAAGGCTCTGTACTGTCAGTGCAGACAGCTCAAACCCACAAACTGTGAGAACATGACCTGAGCCAAAATCAAGATTTGGATGCTTAACCAACTGAGCCACCCAAGCACCCCAAACTGTTAGGTTTTCTAAAGTAGTTAGAGGGTTATGTGTCTTGATCATCTCTGTCTTCTTCTTTTAGTTGAATTCAGATTGTGAATTCTTGACTTTTCAATGACTCACTCATCTCATGTGTGGAATTTCATTTGAGATCATGACATTGCCCCGTTTCCTCCATATCTGTGCTGATGTCTGCCACAGAAATGGAAAAGAATGAGAATCCCTATTTTTGGCTAATCTCTGAAGCATTCTTTCTTTCCTGGGCTACCTTGAGCCACCAGTCTTATGTTCATGGCTCCAACAGTTCCCAGGTGTTCTACAGAACACTAGCTCTAGGGATTATTTACAGGTACTAGGATATCCAAAAAGAGTTCCACAACTGAATAAATTTGTGTGTAACTTGGTGTAAACCAAGTTCATCCATCTTCTGCAAGACTTCCCAGAGTCTTTTTATGTCAGTGTGTATCGTGAATCTTCAAGGGAGGTGGGGGAGGCATAACATGCAATGTTTCTCAAATCCACTTGGCCATGGAACCTACAATTAGTTGAGTCTGTCATGAAACAAGTATTCCAGAGAACATACTTAGAGAAATGCTGACTTAGCATTTTAATTAGATTTCTCTAATAATGTCTTCTTCTTTGTTCCAGCGATGTTACATTTTTCCACGTTCTTCCTCAGTATCTTGTCTCTTTTGTGCTTGCTCCTCTTTGTTTAGTTCCTGCTGGGTAAATACACTCATAGGTTGAATGATAAAACATAGTGATTAGTCGACCAAAGAGAAGAGTGAATAGTCACACCAGTGCGTGGTGATAAATGTTTGCAATATGTTGAATTCACCTTTGCTGCTTTTCTTTAACTGATAAAGTGAGTGGGGGAAGGTAATGTTGTCTCCATTCTTCTCTAGGACTTTCCTTCTGATTGGAACATGGGAGGCTTAGTGATGTCTTAAATATAAAGAACATCTTTTGGGAAAATGATCCAATTTTTCATTGTAAGAGCACACATCAAAATATATTAGCCTGCAGTCATCTGATTTTTATGGCTTATCTGTTTCTAATTTGCTTGCAGAAACTGGGGTGGATGATGTAGACCAGACCAAAAGATAGAGTTTTCATGTATACAGTCACCAATACATTGATTCAGGAAATAATAATTTACTCGTTTATGCCTTCCTTCTCTTTAGAGTATAGCACATTATTAATTAATTAATGTTGGCAAAGCTTCTCTCCCCACACCCCTCTTTTTTTCCTTTCATTGTAATCCAGATAAAGCTTTTATGAAATGGAATTAGCACACTTCACACCTTGTAGCTAATTTTTAAAATACAGTCCCCTCTGCATTAGTATATATTTGAATTAAATTAGGAAGTCAGAATTAATGTCCCTGCTTTTCTTTTTCTTTTTCTTTCTTCGGTGTTTGAAGTTTTCTCTTTCTAATGAAAAGAATATGATTTTTTTATAACTGTGTTCTTTTCAATTTTATTTTGTTCAGTAAGAGCAAACGTAACCTACTGATTATTTTGTCTTCCTTTGTAAAATGTTATCACCTCTGTGACAGGTATATAACCTTAGGCAACATGTAAATAAGGTACATCTTTCCTGTGATTGCTTTTATCTTTTTACATAGGATTTAATTCTGGAATTCTCCATTTATGGTATCAGTTTGTCATTAGCCATTTTAGGATACAATAAAGTGAAAGAATTTAAAAGCTTATTTTTAATGGGAGTTCCATAAGAAATGTATAGAATTTCCCTTTTATGAAATACACATTTTTATAGTACTTGGGCCCTTCATATTACATTTATATTGATTTATATATAAATTGAGGACATGTTTATCAGAACTGAGTTTAAAAGGTAAAAGAATATGTTTCATACACACACATACATATATTTGCATCTCCCTTGGAAATTCTTTTTTTTTTAACCTTTTTTTAATGTTTATTTATTTTTGAGAGAGAGAGAGAGAGAGAGAGAAACAGAGCTCGAGAGAGAGCGAGAGAGAGAGCGCGAGAGAGAGCTCGAGAGCTCGAGAGCTCGAGAGAGAAACAGAGCTCGGGAGGGGAAGGGCCAGAGAGAGAGGGAGACACAGAATCTGAAGCAGGCTCCAGGCTCTGAGCTGTCAGCACAGATCCCGACGCAGGGCTTGAACTCACGAACCGTGAGATCATGACCTGAGCTGAAGTTGGACGTTTAACCGACTTAACCACCCAGGCGCCCCTCCCTTGGAAATTCTTATTTAGTAGTTCTAGAGTGTGGCCCCAGCATCTATGTTTTGAAAGCTACCCCCCCTCCACCCTGGGTTTTACTATTGCACTTCCAACTGAGAAACACTTGTGTGGAATGTTCTGTTTAGAAATACAGTTGACTCTTGTATGGAACAGAGGTTAGAGGAACTTACCTCAGCCCCACACAGTCAAATATCCACATATAGTTGGACTCCCCCAAAACTTAACTACTAATAGCCTACCATTGACTAGATGCCTACTGGTAATGTAAACAATCGACTCACACATACTTTGTATATTACATGTATCATATACTATATTCTTACAATAAAACAAGCTAGAGAACAGAAAGTATTATTAAGAAACTCACATGAAAGAGAAACTACACTTATAGTCCTGTACTATAAAATTATCTGCCACATAAGTGGACATGCGCAGTTCAAACCGTCTATAATCTCTTGTGAGAAGCCTGCCTCATTCATGGCTGACAGGATGGAAGCACAGAGAGATGAAAGAATTGTTGTGGAAACCACACAGCAGACCCTTGAGGGTGCCAGCAACAGGAAGGGATTATTTCCTTTTAAGTTCTCTCTTTCTCAACCCAAGGAAATGACTGATGGAGAATGCAGGCTGGGGCCCTAGTATTGTTAACTGAGCTGCAGAGGAGAGTAATTTACACTTTGCCACCCAGTTATGCCTTTTCTATGCTTTTCTAAATTTTTTAAAATGTTTATTTACTTTTGAGACAATGCGAGAGACAGAGTGCAAGCAGTGGAGGAGCAGACAGAGGGAGACACAGAATCTGAAGCGGGCTCCAGGCTCTGAGCTGTCAGCCCAGAGCCTGACGTGGGGCTCGAACTCATGAACCGTGAGATCATGACCTGAGCCGAAGTTGGACGCTCAACCGACTGAGCCGCTCAGGTGCCCCTCTTCTATGCTTTTCTATAAAAAATAGGTCCAGACTGGAACAGAGATCATGTGTAGAGAGATACGTTGAATAATCTGCTGGAAATCCTTGCTTTTCTCTTGAGTATAGTTTTTTAAATTTGTTTTGGCTTCAATGGGCCAGTCTTGTTAAACAGAATGCTAGGGAATGGTTACAACTTGTCCAATTTTCCTCTTCGCTCTCTTCCTGTCACCAATTCATACCTCTCTCCTTTCCACTGTAGTGTAAAAACACCATGAAAATGAGTGTATCACAAAGACAGTGCATTTCAGAGGTTAGAATTCTGATGAAATTTGATCAGTTTTACAGACTCTTTGCCTGTAAGTATAAGCATAAAAGTCAACACGGGTCTCTATTGTGAGGGTCCCATTTTCATGGTAGTTACCAAATGTAATCTTGATGATGGAACCGTATGATGGTATGTCTAGAGGTGGCATAAAGGTGTCCTTTCTGGTGGTGAAATGTAGCTTTATGAGCAAGGACAAACAAACAGTAGGTTTTTCCCAGAACTTTCATACCTTGTCATGCTGAACAATCACTCTTAACCACATGTGGTTAAGAAAAGCATGCTTCAGTGGAATTTAAGCATGACATCCTCTCCTTTGTTTCCACAAATGAGAAGCAGATGCCCATATTCTCTGGGTAATATTCAGGCCTTAATGACATTGCCATCCATTGGGCCCATTAATTGATGCTGACAGTGGTAATAATAATAGTAATAATCATAGTAAACCTTTATTGAGTGTTTACCATGTGTCAGCCACTAATGTTTTATGTGTGTTACTTTATGTAATCCTCACAGATCCCTACATAAAAGGGTGTTGAGTGTTTTTTTTTTAAGGCCACTAAGATTTTCTCTCCCTCCCGTTGGTACCCCTCAACCAAGGTTTATCCTCTGTGCTTTGGGAGAAACATATCCCACCCCCAAATCCAGGATGAGCCTTGATAGACTTCACCCAATCAGCAAATCCAAATCCTTGTGGCTGTAATGATTAGTTCAGGGATGATCATGTGGCTTAGTTTAGACCAATTAGATCACAGAACAAATTTTCAGGGGGATCCTGGGTCTTCTGTGAAAATTCCTGGACATTCTCCTTGTGTTAAATATGAATGTGGGAGCATGAAAGCTGCCAAAGGAAGTCAGCCTTGGGTAAAAGTAGCTCCAAAGAAGCCAGTAAAGAAAAACAGAAAGAAATTAGAACTTTGCTGATTTCACTGTGCAGCTAGATTTAGCCTCAATTAAAGCCTACTCTACTTTTAGATTTTTCAGCCAATAACTCTCTTTCATCATTTAAGTTGAATTGAATTATGAAGCACAACTGGATTTGACAGCCTCTGCTTTAAGTTTGTAACTATCTATATAAAGGGAAACTGAATGTAGTTATTCAGAGACCTCCTGAACAAACATTAAACAGTTTGATCAAAAACAAGGTCCAGGGAGGGGTAGATAATTTTTACCAGATAAGAAATATGAAGACTTATAAACCAAAGTACTAGTTAGAGCAAAAATCACTTCAAAAGCATTGGTAGCCCCTTAGAACAGTGTGATTTTTCTTTTCTTCTCTTTTTTCCTCTCCTCTCCTCTCTCCTCACTTCCCTGCCCCTCCCCTCCCCTCTCTCCCTTCTTCACTTCTCTCTTCTCACTTTTATTAGGAGAGGAAAAAGAAACAAAGAAACTTGGAAATACATATAGGCTCCCTCCCTGACTTTCTAACAGTCAATTAGAAATTTATCTTGTAGGGGCACCTGGGTGGCTCAGTGGGTTGAGCATCCAACTTTGGCTCAGGTCATGATCTCACAGTTTGTGAGTTTGAGCCCTGCGTTGGGCTCTCTGCTGTCAGTACAGAGCCCACTTTGGGTCCTTTGTTCCCCCTTTCTTTCTACCCCTCCCCCACTCATGCGAATGTGCTCTCTCTCTCTCTCTCAAAAATAAATAACACATAAAAAAAAAAAGACATTTGTCTTACAAAAGAAACCAAAGCCTATGTGGAAGACTATTGCAAGTACTTTTGATGTAAATCTTCCCTAAAACCTTGACATTCCTCCAGACCCATTAACAAATCATAGACAGTGTTTTTCAGATTGGATCCCACAACATCTGAATTAAGTGATTGGAGCAAGGGGAATCTGTATTTAGTTCGCTCTGCCTTCTACCTCCCCCCCCCCCCCCCCCGATCATGGTGACTCCAATGGAGCTTATCTAGGCACCATACTCTGCGAAAAACTGTCCTAGGAGATATCTCAAAATTGGACACCAACGGTTTTTAATTATTATCTAGATAGCTAATTATGCCTAGGAGTGGTCTTCAACTAGTGTTTTAAATATTGTATCATTTTAGCGATAGCAATCAATGATAAGTAATTGTTTGAAATCATTGTTTAGTAAATGGTACAGTTTTTTTAAAAGTGAAGAGTAACAGGGTGGTTAAGAATCAGGTAGTATCCTCAGTGATTCAGTGAACTAACTACATTATGGGATGCCTGAATGCTCCAATCATGAAGCTGTGGCTTGAGCACTTGGGAGCAGTTTACCTGGATTGAGGGGAAATTAGTGCCTAAAAAGAAAGACTCTTTAGAACGTTAATCTTACCAAATCTTCTCAAGGTGATGGTAAACCTGGACGTCTTCGCCTAGCTATTGCACACCAAAAAGATTCTCATTTTCTCTCAACAGAGAGAAGACGAGCAGTTCCCTTAGTCATTTTAGGCTGACTACAATAGATTTCTCATAAAATTCTGTGCAAATTGCCGGAGCGTTAGTTATTCCATCAGTAAGAGTGAGCATAAGTAATAATACTGATGTAAATAATCATCCTGTAAACTCTTTATTGCTAAGGAGTTCAACATGAGGTCACGCGTTCTGAACATCTGGTTGAATGACTGAATTGTGAATTATCAAGGTCTTGTGAAGAAGGGCGAGAGCTGCCTGCTATCTTTAGGATTCCTGCCTCTTTGTGAAAACATCCAAAATAGTCAGTTTGGATAAATAGGAAATTGAACTTCTAGGGCTGAAGGTGATCAGAAAACTATTTTCTTCAGCCATGGTTAGGAAAGGAAATGATGAAGAGAACTCTTCTAGCTGGGTGAGTACTTGGCAAAGAGCGGTTGATTGCTAAATGGACCCCAATTCCTCCCATCCCTGTATGCATACCCTTCGCGATATAACTTCCCCCATCAAGACATAGATTTTATCTTTCCATCTCTTGATTCTGGTCCTGGCCAGACTTGTTCTCATCAAAAGGACATTAGTAAATGTGTTACCAAGGAAAGGCTTGAAAAGTGTTTACACATTGGGCTTTGCCCTTTCTTGCTACCCTGGGGAACCTTGTAACCACCGCTCTGGGAAGAGGCCAGAGCTGGCCTACTGGAAAGTGAGAGACACCTCAGTTGACAGCCAGCACCAGCTGACAGCCCTCCCTACCTTCAGACAAGGCAATGAGGCCATTCTACCTACCCAGCCCCAGTGAACAGCCAGCCTTGTGAGCAATAAAAACGTGGTTCTTGTTTTAAGCCCCTAAGTTTCAGAGTGGTTTGGTATGCTCTGAAAGTTAACTAATAGAGAATGTTATGGTCTGAATGTTTGTGTCCCCCCTCAAAACTCATATGTTGAAATCCTAACCCCCAAAGGTGACGGTGTGAGGTTGGAACTTTGGGAGGCAATTAGATTATGAGAGTGGAGCCCTCATGTATGGGATTAGTGACCTTGTGAGAGAGATCCCACAGAGCTCCATAGCCTCTTCCACCCTATGAGGACACAGCAAGGAGTCTGTGGCCCTAGAGATGGCCTTCACTGAAGCATGCTGGTACCCAGATCCTGGACTTCCCAGCCTCCAGAACTGTGACAAACATATTTCTGATGTTTATATTAAAAAAAAAAAATTTTAAAGTTTATTTATTTTTGAGAGAGAGAGAGACAGAGCATGAGTGGGGGAGGGACAGAGTGAGAGCAGACAGAGACTCTGAAGCAGGCTTCAGGCTCTGAGCTGTCAGCACAGAGACTGATGCCAGGCTTGAACTCCTGAATGAGGAGACCATGACCTGAGCTGAAGTAGGGCACTCAGCCGACTGAGCCACCCAGGGGCCCCTCTGATGTTTATAATAGTCTGTGGTATTTTGTTATAGCAGCTCCAATGGACAATAACAGAGCATACCTCTTTAAATTTTTTTAATGTTTATTTGAGAGAGAGATAGAAACAGAGAGAGTGTGAGCAGGGAAGGGGCAGAGAGAGGGAGACACAGAATCAGGTTCCAGGCTCTGAGCTGTCAGCACAGAGCCTGACACAGGCCTCGAACTCATGGACCATGAGATCATGACCTGAACCAAAGTTGGGTGCTTAACCACCTGAGCCACCTAGGTGCCCCAGAGTAAACCACTTTAAAAAGCAGTTAGTGCTTTCATTTTTGGGGAGAGCATCAGTTTCTCCCCTTAGGGGAGACTCTTTGAGGGCAAAAAGAGTTTTTTGCTCATTGTAGCAGACACACCTTACCTGTCTCATCAGACTCTTTGGCCTAGTCTGCCTGCTGGACCCCAAATCGCTTGCTCTGCCTGGGCAGATGCCATAGCCACTAAACTCCATGGGGGTCCATGTAGGTCCATGTGGTGCTGACGCTGCATCCTGAGGCTGCTGGCCCAGGCTCCCCTCCCATTCCCCCACTTCTGGGCTCCAAGAAAGAAGTGCTGTGCAGGGTCTGGCTTCCGGAGCAGTTGCTGAAGGAGCCAGATGATGCAACCCAGAAGTGCGGGGGAGTCAATTCTCTGTGGAGCAAACCGAACTGCAGAGATGGAGACAGGAGGGCAGTGAGCCCATAAATTCCTTTGCTTTCCTCCTTCTGATGTGCTTACTGAGAGTGGTTTTTCTACAAAGCCTGTCTGATCCAAATACGTCCCTTATCTGCCAGGCACCCAGCGGGGCCTCTCTCAAAGATCGATTTGAAGCTGTGGCCCACACAGTAAGGTATCATCTCAGATTGCTTTCATCTGGGATTGCTTCCAGGGCCCTGGGCCTCACGTCCCTTTTCCCCATTCTTCCCATCCTGGGACTATACCTTCCAAATCAAGCATCAGCACTCAAACTCTGGGCCATGTTTGTCTGGGAACGCAGGTGGAAATATTCAATTTGTATTCTTAGCCTGTCGGGTATTTTCTGGTGCTTCGGCCATCCCTAGCTCAGCACTAACTTGTTGTGGTCACTTGAAGGATTTCGTCAGAAACACTGCCAAATATCATGCAGAGTTAGACTCAACAGAGGTCCCATCGTGGCTCTGCTATAGCAGGAAGGCCTTGGTTCTGATGCTTCTCCCTGATGGCCATCTTGGGCCATACATATTAATTCACTGTCGATTGATTTATTTGCATTTGTGTCTGTGACACACACATTGTTCACAGATTCAGATAGTTAAGAAGGTAAAACAGAAGTCTCCCTTCCACTTTTTCTTGTTCCTCGGTCCTGTTTCCCAGGGGAGAATCTGTTATCAACCTTCTTTTGTGCCCTTACTGACATGTTCTATGCACACACGGGTAGAATACATATTTTATTTTTAAATATCTATTATTATGGATATACTGTTCAGCTCCTTGCTTTTCCCATTTACCATGAGTCCTGGAGATCATTGCAAATCATTTCCTAAGAGCTCCATGGCCTTTTTAATGGCCGTACGGTTTTCCACCCTAAGGTAGCAGCAGAGTTCATGTAAAGAATCCCCTAGTGATGAACATTTCAATTGTTTTCAATTTTCATAGTGCAGAAATGCTGCCATGTGTTATACATACATCTCTGAGCAACTGATACATTCTCAGAAGGGGAATTGCTGAGGCAAAGGGGTCTGCATGCCTTTGATATTTTGATATTTTGAAACTGCCAAATTGACATATCATTTTCTTGATGTTTGATTACATTTCTTGGCTCAAAATGGCCATCGGTATCTTACCTCTCTAAGCGTCTTCTGCTGCGTCTAAGAAGGTGGAGGTTTACCACGCACGTGGGGGGAATGTGAGCCGACTCCCCAAACAGAAGAGATGGGGGCGGGGGTTTGGAGGGAAGGGGAGGAACTGATTTGAAGCAAGGAGACAATTGGAGGTGTGCCAAAAGCAACACCCTTTCATCATTGCGGGGGAAGCAAATTCTAGGAGGCACCGTGAGCACCGCGGCGATCAAAAAAGCAGAGGAGAGGAACAAAATCTGCCTTAGGTAAAGCCAGAGCCAGGCAGTGAAGGGACTAATTAGGAGAGTAAAGAGACGAAGGCTCAGTCTCACATATGGAGTCGATCTTTAATTACTTTAAATAGGTGAAGGATTCATTACAAATTATGATTTTTCTCCCTGGACGTCCTCTGCTAACAATACAGGCTTTTCCCGTCCCCTCCAAGTCGGACACATCAGAACAGCAGCAGCGGCACATGTGATGTCTCTTCCAAATCTCAGGGGGCCTCCTTCCTCCAAGTGTGGCACTGCCAGGGCAGCCCTTCTCCATCCTGCGGGTGCTTCTTACACGTAAGGGCACACGTCGCATTGCAGATGGCCTGGGGATCTCTGCCCTGAGCAGCGGGCCTCCACAGACGGGGTCAGCCCCCTCCTCCCTTCTCAGAATTTCCCTAATCTCTGCCCTTGCTGACCTGCTTCCATGTCCTTTCCATCCACTCACCTCCCTCATGACTTCAAAGAGCTCGCGGTGTTTTTGTCCTTTCAGCCGAAGGGTATCTACACGGGAGGGCAGAGCTCTCTGCTTACACGGGACATAGAAATGTCCAGGCAGAGACACTAGGAACACTTCTTGTGAACGTAAACTCCATAATTCTACCAGAGCTTCTGCTGTTGTAGCTTTCTGGAGGAAAGAACCTATGAAAGGTAGTACTGCACAGAAATTATATACTTTAATTGATGGAAGAAGAGTAATGTACCTTAGGAGACTGTGATTCAGATTTGATTGATCGAATGCCCCTTTTAAAAGACAAGATAGCATTTTTATTCATCAAAACCCTTTCACACCTAGCCTCAACATGTGAATGTTTATCATGACAAACATTCCCCCTGAAGTTAAGCTCAGGAATGGAATCTGAGAGGCAGGAATCATGTACAAGGGCAATCCTGGGCCACCCTTGAGCACACACTCTGAAAGGTACATCATTACAGTCACTACACATTTGAACTTCCTGCCTAGAACGCATGCCTCTGTATGTAGCATGATGGCATCAAACTAGAAGTGCCTCCCACAGTCCGCGTTCTTCATCTTCCAAGTGGAAAAAAATAATTCTATTGGCTTTTGATACAGTCTGGTGAGTAGTCAGAATTATAACCCAGGCTGTTCCATACTAAAAATAATTACTTTGCACGGGGTGGTCTTCAAAGTTTAAAACCTATTGAAGGCGACTAAATGGCCCAGAGAGTTTGGATCCGTCTAAGGGAAGGAATCTGAGAGAGTATTTGATTTGCTGAATCATTGTCCAAAATAATCGTCACAATTTTTATGCTGAGGAAATGTTTTTCTTTTTTTTTCTTTCTTTTTTTTTTAAAGTTTTTTTAATGTTTATTTTTGAGACAGAGAGAGACAGAGGATGAACGGGGGAGGGTCAGAGAGAGGGAGACAGAATCTGAAACAGGCTCCAGGCTCTGAGCTGTCAGCACAGAGCCTGACGCGGGGCTCGAACTCACGGACCGCGAGATCGTGACCTGAGCCGAAATCGGCCGCTTAACCGACTGAGCCACCCAGGCGCCCCGAGGAAATGTTTTTCAAATAAACTCTTTAATGGAACCCCAATGCATAAAAAAATAGATAAAGGCTGGAGTTATGTCTGCTTACCTTTCTCCTCTCTGCTCCTTGCCCTTCTGTCTTTCCAAATCTAGATCATGGGGCCCAGAACTGGACAGAGTTGGCGGGGCTGGGTGTTTCTCCATCATCAATACTTGACACAACATCTAGCACATCAGGATGCCCAATTAATGTTTGTGAAGTTACACGGAGCCTAGTGCCTATCAAAACGTGAAAATTAGATGTTTTAGGTGGAAATGTTTAGAGTTTGTGTTTTAAGAAATTAATCCAAATAAGATCGATGTCTTTTTAAGTGTATGTTCCTTGGCAACGTGTGAAAGGGTTTGTGAGGGTTAGTTTGGGAATGTGAAAGGTTATATATGTGTTCTGGTCCACTTCTAGGCACATGTAGCTTTTAGAGTGGTGGGAAACAAAGTAAGATCGCCTGATGGACAGGAAAGGAACGTGAAGTGACATTAATATCTGTTTGTTCATCTATCAGGAGAGTTGTCTGACTCACCTACCTAGCTGATGTGTCCTCCAAAAGGTGTGTGCTAAATTGAAGGTGCTGTCTTCCCATACATAGGTGTGTGTGTGTGTGTGTGTGCATTTCTCCTTGATCGAGGCTTATTGTAGAGTTATGTACTGCCCCAAAACTCTGGCTCACAGAGTGTTTTAAAAATAATTTTGAATTTGTTGCCAAGATTTTAAAAATTGGGAAATTTCGCATACAAATCCAGATTTTTTGTTTCTTTTGAATAAGTAGACAACGTGGCAAGACAGTGAACCTTCCTCTCAAGCAGTGAGTGGTTCTCCAAGTGTGGCCCCTGGGCTAGCAGTACCAGTACCACCTGGAAGCTGTTGGAAACTCTGGGGGTAGGCCCAGCAATCTGTGTTTTAACAAGCCCTTCAGTGATGCTGACGCGTGCCTACGCTTGAGAACTCCCACTGCTATTGACTATCATCAGGTAGAACTTGGTAGTGTGAAAGCTTTCCACCTAAGCCGTTCCATTCATTCATGCAATTATCTAACCCTTGTGAGTATGTGAGGTTCAATCTCTCTCTCTCTCTCTCTCTCTCTCTCTCTCTCTCTCTCATTATCTGACCCTTGTGAGTATGTGAGGTTCAATCTCTCTCTCTCTCTCTCTCTCTCTCTCTCTCTCCATCTCTCTTTTTTTCTTTCTATATGAATTAGGTCATTTAGTAGGAAGGCATGAGATTTTCAGACCTCCAATCATGAGTCTGAGGCCCCAAAGATCTGAGGTCATGCAGAGATCTTTAGGAACCCTACCACCATCCCATAGGCATATCAGATCTGACTTCCCATCTTGTTTTAGCTGCTGCCCATGTGGCAGTATGAGAAAACTCAATTAGTACAAACAGATAAGAGCATATTAAAGTCTTGGGAGGAAGAGAGCCCTGGTTGAGGTCCCTAATGCATGCAAGTAAAATGGTTAGATAAAGCTTTATTTAATTATGTTGCAGGCGGGAAGAGAGTCACATGTAATCTTGGTGTATTTAAGTGCGTGTTTTTGAATGAACTTTTCAGAATGTCTGTATAGTTTCTGCCAGTTTGTCAGGCAGCCATCAATTACTCAGTCTCACCCTACATATAAATAAGCCACCATTTTTCACTATCGGCAAACAGAAAACCTACCAAAGCCAACCCTCTCTATGTGGGTCAGCACTCTAAGTAATTGTCAGTCATGAGTCCCACATGAAGGTATCCTCCTACCCTTCTGTTTATTCACCAGCTGCTATTCTTATTAGATACAGATGGGTATGACTCTTACATCGACCTAAGGTTGTTGTTTGTTTGTTTCGCCCTTTCAGACCCTATAGATTATGTTTAGCTTCCTGAAATACTTACCAAATACTATTAATTAGTGTCCATGTCTTCTGTATTTCCCAGCCCTGAGGCAGATAGGTGGGGTCACGTGGCTAATTCTTACCAGTGGAATGTAAATAGCAGTGCTGTGTCACTTCTGGTCTGTAAGAGAAGGCACATCTTCTCCATGCTTTCACCTTTCCCACTTTGGTGATACTAGAGAGCACCTGCTTGAGTTGATGGAGTTGCAGAGTGGGTCCTTGGTTTGCCATCTGAAAGAGTGCTGTGCAGAACTACCTGACCCACTTCAGACTTTGGTAAGAGCAAAAATGAAGCCCTTGTTGTATTTTATTTCACTAATGATAATTTTGCTACAGATCACCTGCCCTCTCCTGACTAACACACATGGCCACAGCTGTGATAAGCTGCAACCAACATGCTTAGGAACATATTGTCTGAGGAACATGCTAGGAAGCAGGTTCAGTGGAACCAATATGAAAGCAACAGCAGCTTGGAACTTGACAGTGTCCAGAGAATGAGGCTTGTTCTAGATTGACGTGTGTATCCAAGAAGATTTGATCTAATGGGCAGGACAGCAGCAGGATTTTCTGGGCAGTGACCATACTTAAGATCATAGGAGAGGAATCATGGTGGTTCAGGATAATTTTGTGATTTGGAGGAGGACCTCAGCTAGTTGCTGAGAGGGTATTACAAAGATGGGGCCAAGGCCTTAAAGAGTGAAGGCTGGGTTGAGTGAACAGAGCCCCAGGGAAGATGATTGAGGATAATTACAGTTTATGACCAGAAGAAAATGTTGGAGGGGAGGGGATTCTCAGTAACTAAAGAAGAGGCTGAGTTTGGGGTTTGGATGACCGCATCCAAACTCCATTCAAGGTATCATGGCCTGGGCTACAGGATATGGGATGAGGGGTTCAGATTTGTTTATAATGAATACACACACACACACACACACACACACACACACACACAATCATCCAAATGTCTGTAGTGGTGCCAACAAGTAGCTTGGAGTGGCTCATAGCCTCCTTATAATTTCAATTAGCCTTCCACTTGGCTACCCCACTTACAGACACAGTTGTAGCCAATACAGGGTACATACTGTAGAAAGTCAGTTTTAATACAATCCCAGCCCTTCCCTTCCCACTAGAGTGCTATTTTTTTTTTCAACGTTTATTTATTTTTGGGACAGAGAGAGACAGAGCATGAACGGGGGAGGGGCAGAGAGAGACAGAGGGAGACACAGAATCGGAAACAGGCTCCAGGCTCCGAGCCATCAGCCCAGAGCCCGACGCGGGGCTCGAACTCCCGGACCGCGAGATCGTGACCTGGCTGAAGTCGGACGCTTAACCGACTGCGCCACCCAGGCGCCCCTAGAGTGCTATTTTTAAGCCTCTCCTATACAGAAATTCTGGGGTCTTTACTGTCGAATAGAGATGTCCATTCAGCAGTTGGATATATGTGTCTGGAAGTCAAGAGCAAGATTGGGGAAGAAAATAATAGCTTGTCAGTTCCTAGCATAAAGATGGAAATTTAATTTGTGGGATAGGAGGAAATCATCAAATGTATCAAATGAGAAGAATGTATCAAATGAGAAGAGAGCCTAATATAGAAACCTGAGCAGCACCCATGTCTACCAGGTTGAGAAAGAAGACCCATGAAGGTGATTAAAGGAAAAGAGGTGAGAATGGCTATCAGGGTAGGAGAGACTTTCATGGAAGAGAGAAAGAGCATCAGCAGTAACTAAAATATAGGAAAAGTAAGGACAAAAAGGCCAGCTTTGGATTTTCCCAAGTGGATATCCAAGTGGATTTCCAGATGGCACTAAGGGGCCATTGTCAATATTGGTGGGTATGGAAAGGCAGACTGAGGAACGATTGGCAGCAGACTAAATGGAGGTGTTGAGTGGAGACAACTTCTTTAAGAAGACTAGCTATAAAGAGATAGCTAACAGTAACAAGAGAGGAATTTGGGTTCGCTACTCTGCCCATAACAGCCTTAGTGGCTTTTTAAATGCATGAATCAGATCACATCACTTCTCTTCTGGAAACTGCCAGGGCTCCTCATTTCTCTTTGCATCAAAGCCAAAGTCCTCAGAAGAATGTGTGTTGTCTGACATGACCTGTTTCCCCATCAGCCTGAACTCCTGTGACTGCCCCCCTTGCTGACTCCCCTCCAGCGACAACTCCTTTCTTGCTGACGTGTCAGATGTCCTTCTATCTTAGCTCTGGGTGTTACCTTTGCCTGGAACATTCGTTCCTCAAATATCCTCTAACTCACTCACCCCCTTCAAGTTTTCACTCAAATGTTTTCTCAGTGAATAAAATTCTGACCGGTCTTCGGGACTTGCCACTTGCCCTCCAACCGCCACACTCCTGCTTCCTTCTTATTCTACTTAACATTTTCTTTTTCTATCTCATATATCACTTAATATATTATTTCTATTGTTTATCGTCTGTCTTTTCTGGCTAGAATATGATCTCTTCCAAATCAGGGATGCTTGACCATTTTATTCCACTGATACACCCTCTATGCCCTGGAACAGTGCCTGGCACAAAGATGGGCTTAAATTACTGGTGTTGAATGAAGGAAGACATTTAAAAATATTATATGTTTTATATGTTGAAGCTGCAGGGGGACAATTGATGGAACAAGGTGCCCATGAGGATGGGATGCTGGCACAGAAGAGTCAGTCATGTCTAGGGGGTATAACTTGCCTGATGGGGATTCAGGTGAGGTTGATCTTACTTGATCAGGACACATCGCCACCGAGGTCCAGGTTGTAGATTCAGTTCCCAATAGAGGCTACTGATTGTTGTCTCCTGACCCTGGGCTGCAGTGTCATAAGACATGGAGTTGGTCACGAGGGATGAGCAGCACGTCAGGCTGGATCCTTGCGCATTTGCGACTCCTTCTGGGAAGAAGGTGGTCAGCAGCCACATTTCAGAAAAACATATTCTAAGGTTTTTCTATTTTCATGTTTTTCACATAGCAGGGCTCCTCCTACAAACTCCTCTTAAGCACAGAAGAGGTTGAGAGGAAGGCTTGCCAAGCAAGGGTGTTCTCTCCGCAGTCTGCCTCTTGCAGGCTGACAAAGCAGCCGAGTTACAAGAGAGGAGGGCTCTTTGCCCCTGGAAGTCTTTAGAGTGGGGCTCAGTTTCCTTCTGTATGAGCCCTCCCGCTATGTTCTCTGTCGACACAGGCAGGCATGGGGCAACCCTTAGGCTCCACAAAAATAACCTAATAACAGCTTGGCCAGAGCGCCCCATCTTTCCCGAGCCCCACAAAGAGACTTGGATGATGAAGCAACCACTTGCCACCAAAACAGCAGTTACCGCCCCCCACCCCCCCACCCCAGGAGCTCAGGATCATCGACAAGCTGCCTGCTAGGTTGGTTGATATGTCTTTTATTTAGCGTTCTGTTAATTTGCTAAACACTGTTTTAGTCTATGTGACTGTAGAATATAAAAATGCAGTAGGTGGTTTATAGGAGACAAGTTGCAAGAGAATGCTCAGTGCTGTGAGCCTCACACACAATACCTACCCTCGGAAGGGCTGGATTTTCCCTCGGGCTGTGAGGAGAGAGCTAAGCGAGGCTCCCGTCCTCTTTAAGGGCTTTCTTTGACCTGCTCCTCCCCTCAGTGCTGTGTGGTGGGCGTACAACTGTTGCAAGTAGGTGGCACAGCTGTTTGCTTTGACTGCCTCTGTACCTCGGGGATCCCAGCCTCACAGTTAACATTGCAGGATGAAAATGGCATTTATGCTTTAATAAACTCACCCTATTTCTTTGTTAGAGGAAGAAAGGGGGGGATCCCACCCACCACGTTGCCAGCTACATGTCACCGCTCAGAGCACACCAGAGTGGCTAATGTTTTCCGAATTCTCCCTTGCATTGGAAATGGAAACCATTAGAAAAATATTGGGATGGTGTGAAGATTTCCCAAACACCTGCCTCCCACCTCTTACGCACATATGCCTGGTTCTTGCAATGCATGGAGCTTTTTTTTTTTCCGTTTGGTGCATTTTCATTTACAAGCGCATGTATATTTTATAAGAGCATTTGTACATACTTCTTGGTGATTTACTTGTAAATTTCCTAAGTGGGGAAGCCACGCAAAGGTCGCCAAGCTGCGGACGGAATTAAATAGAATTTCCTAATAGAAAATAATAAAGCAGGTGTCAGAAATGTATAGGCAAGGTGGGGGGGGGGGAAGCATTTCAACCAGAAAGTTATTGAATGTTTATAATCAAGGAGCTGATCCTGTAGAGGAGGGGGTCCACTCTCCTCTTCCCTGTCAAATAAATCACTGCAAGCTCTCAAAGTTGTTGCTCTGAAGGGCTAAATCTTTCAGGCTTTGTTCCTTTTTGTCTGCAAAAACAACACAGTCCCATATCCTTGCTAGAACACCTGTTTCTCCCTCCTCCCTGCCTGGCACTATCTAGCAAAACGTATTTCACGGGTTACCTCGGGTAGCACATTTTGCTGATTTGACTTGAAGTATCCATAACTATGATGGACTTCTTTGCCTGACTCAGAAATCAGCTGCTTTTCAATCCCCCATCTAGAGTACCTCTGTAAATCAGAGGAAATAACAACATCGACTTCTTGCTATTGTTGTCATTATATTATTTTTATTAACTAGCCTGTTATTATTTTAACATTGTGAAGCAACAAATAACTCAATGTAGAATAATGAAATCTGTAGTGTTAAAGAAGTTTGGAAGTGGAAGCGCCTTTAGATTTTACATCTCTAGACAATCTGGAATGACAATTGAAACCTGATGGCCTGTAATAATCTTAATGATTGCTACGTTCCATGTTTATTTAATACTTTGCCTTTAGATTTTAGGATGTTTTAAAATAATGATCGAGGGGTGCCTGGGTGGCGCAGTCGGTTAAGCGTCCGACTTCAGCCAGGTCACGATCTCGCGGTCCTTGAGTTCGAGCCCCGCGTCAGGCTCTGGGCTGATGGCTCGGAGCCTGGAGCCTGTTTCTGATTCTGTGTCTCCCTCTCTCTCTGCCCCTCCCCCGTTCATGCTCTGTCTCTCTCTGTCCCAAAAATAAATAAACGTTGAAAAAAAATTTTTTTTAAATAATGATCGATACATTTTGGAGTAGATGTCTCATATTTTTTTTCTCCAAGCTTACGCTTTGCTATATAAGCAAGAAACAGTTCATTTGTTCATGTATTACTTTAAGTACCTTTATTGAATACTTGCTATGTTCTAAGTACTATTCTAGATACTGGGGATAATAGAGTGAACAAGAATGATGCCATGCTATTATGAAGATTATGTTTTTGTAGGGACATCAGACAGTGAATGAGTAAATTAATAAACACAATAGTTTTGTATCATCATGAGCACTGGTGAAAACAAGACAGGGTTATGTGCTAGTGACTGAGAGGTTGGCTACCTTTGGTTGGGTAGGCAGGGAACCCTTCTCTGAGGAGGTGATATTAGGTTTGAGAACTGAATGACAAGAAGGAGGTAAACAAAGGTTTGAGAAAGGAGTTTTCCAGGCAACGTACTGCTTCTGAGGCCTAATACGGGGATGAGCTTGGCAGGTCCAAGAAGAGAGAGAACCAGACTGAGCTGGGGGAAGTAGAATGTGACATGAGCTCAAAAAGGTCCAGATCACCTGAAAATTTTTAGATCAGTGTCTTAGTCTTTTCAGGCTATTGTAGCAAAATACTATAGACTGGATGGCTTATCAACAACAGAAATTTATTTATCACAGTTCTGGAGGCTGGATGTCCAGGATCAAGGTGCTGGCAGATTTGATGTCTGGTGTGAACCCGCGTCCTGGTTCATAGATGGCCATCTTCTTGTTGTGTCTTCACGTGGTGGAAGAGGTGAGGGGGTTCTCTAGGGTCCCTTTCATAAGAGCACTAGTCCCATTCATGAGGGCTCCACCCACATGACCTAATTACCTCCAAAGGGCCCCACTTCCTAATACCATCACATTGGGGATTAGTTTTCAGCATATGAATTGTGTGGGGACACAGACATTCGGCCTATAGCAGTCAGGGAAATTGTTTGAGGGGTTTTTTTAATTTATTTATTTTTGAGAGAGAGAGAGGGAGAGAGAAAGTGATGGAGGGGCAGAGAGAGAGGGTGAGAGAGAGAGAATCCCAAGCGGGCTCTGCAGTGTCAGCTCAGAGCCTAATGAGGGGCTTGAACTCACAAACTGTGAGATCATGACCTAAGCTGAAATCAAGAGTTGGATGCTTAACCAACTGAGTAACCCAGGTGCCCCAAAATAGTTTGAGTTTTACTTTAAGTACAGCATGAAGCCGTGTGTGTTGGGGGTGGTGGTGGTGGCGGTGGGGTTTAAACAGGGGAAAGATGTTGTGGATCCAGTGCTTCTGTAGGAACTGGAAGACTGTAGTTCATGAAGGTCTGCTACCATGAGTCCCTTGGGTCTGAGTGTGGGCAAGGGTCCTTCCTCAAAGAAAATCCAAAGTGTTACGAACAGAAGGAAGGGGAAGAGATGGCAGGCAGCCAAAATCAAAGATGACACACTGTTAAAGTCTCTTCTGGAGAGAAATTTTACAGGCTTTTGTACATAGGCAAGAATAATTATAAAACCACCAGAATACATCCTTCTTATTATCTATCTATCTATCTATCTATCTATCTATCTATCTAATCATGTATCATCTATCATCTATCTATCTTTCTGTCTCTTTTTCTATCTATCCCGATGTAAAGGGCCAGAAAAAAGATGACACCAAGGGGCATTTACTCTGTAGAATGTTGGAGGTGAAGAGAAGGCAATAGCTTTTCCTCAGCAGAGATGAATTTACACACTACTTTAGTGGCTTCATTATAATGATAAAGATCAATGATGATGAAGATAGTCTTCGTATATCCACTTAGGTTGGGTTTCCTCCAATGCAGATGTGGAGACAAAGATTAGGGTGCAAGTCATTTATTGGGAGGTGATCTCAGGAACAGAGAGGAAGTGGAGGAATCAGGGAAGAAGAGCCAGTAAATGGTGTGTTGAGTGGGTTTCCATTGCAGGCAATTGGAGACCGTCTTTGGTCTCCACACTTTGGAATTGTATCCTTAAGAGGCAATGTAGCCGGAGTATTTATCTGCCAACATCCATCTTCCATTGTCTGACCATTTTGCCTGGGATAGTATCTCCATGCTTTTCCAGTTTGTCCAACTTTCCAGAAGCTAGAGAAGGGAGATGCATGAAATATGGTAGAAAAATGTAGAATCTGTTGACATGTTTGGGTATTGATAGTGACTTAAGGGGGTGGGCTCAGGGAAATGGGCAGGATGCCTGTACAGTAATTAAAGGAAACATCAGTTGTAGATGATGCTGTTGATATTCTGGCATAAATTCTCATTTCATGTCCCTGAGGAAAAATCTACACATTTAGGGTACCCTCACCATAGACCCTGGGATGCTTCTTAATCAGATATGGCTTTTAAAACCTGCTGCAGCAGTTTTTATGGAAACTATGCCCAGGGTGGCTAAGGCTCTGCATTTGAGGGTCACCAAACCTTGGTGGTCCCTCTGTGATACTTGCCTTTTAATGTCTAAAGATAGTGATCACCATCTTTAGAGTGCTCAGGTTGGAACTTTTCATATAGAGTTGGCTTTCCAAGACATCAGGAGATTCCTGAGAGTGGAAGAGTGTAGTGCATGCCTTAGTGCTTTGCCCAGATTTCCCTCCAGACACAGGCTCTCATTCCCCTGCTGTTGGGGGTTGTGACTGCTGGTAGCTCACAGCTAAGGCCCCATTGAGGAAACATCCTTAGCCAAGAAGAGGTCCCTCACTCCAGATTACACTCCTTCCTAGGGGGGTTCCTATATCCAATGACTGGTCGATGCAAGGGCACCAAGGCTAGATCTACTTACTTCAACTAGGGACAACTCTGAGAAGCCATCCTAGCTCCAGAGCCCTTGTGGGATAAGCCGAAGCTTCTGCTGCCATTGCGTCAAAGTGAAACTTCTTCTTGTTCCTAGTTCTGCTTCCTTCATACCCCACCAATGGCAGTCCCCAAAGCACACCACAATAAGCCTCCTGTGCCCAAATCGCTGTGTCAGAATCTGTTTCCTGAGGAATCTGCCTTATAGGTCTAACAAGGGGGCAACGGCATATTCCTTCTTATTTGATCCCCAGGTCTTACCCCAGTAAAAGCTGACGGTCTAAAAAGGTTCCACTGATATCCCTGGAAACTTGAAGGTCTTTGGGAGTATAGGCTGATTGGAGAGGTCCAAGAGTGACCACTTTGGTTGCAGGGTCCCTGATAGCATTCCCGTATGGAAAAGAATCCCCTGAATGCCCAAGGAGTCATCGTAAACAGATGGCACCCGTGGCTCCTGGAGTCAGCCAAGTGCAGAACGGTCTGTCAAGTGGTGAAATGTTTCCCTGAGATTTTTATGACTGTAGAATGTTTGAAGAGGCCAACATATATCACAAAATGTAGACAGGGAAGGACAGCCTACAAAAGGGGGAAGGAAATAAGAAGCCTTTAAGACTTAGATTTAATATTCTTGGAAGCAGAAATGAATGATTTAAAGCTTATTTGCCTATGTTTGTTTATAATTTGGTGCCCAGTGTTCCTATGATATAATTTGCTTCACAATTTTAGAATTCTATTTTACATACCAATAATGCCTTACACTTTCTGTATATAGTGCATTTCATCCAGGGATTATGTAGGAATCTATCCATAGAGGCATACATGAACACTTAGGTTTATCTACACAGTAGCTAATATATACACAGAGAAGGAGAGAGATGAAGTCACCCCACCTTAATAAATTCATTGTTATTGAAATAATTTGTTGGAGGATGGTAAACACAGTGCCAAAACTTCTATCAGCTTTCTGAGTCTGCCTGCACAAATGATTGGGTAAACCATGGTATGAGTTTTCATTTTTATCTTGGTTCCTACTAAACTCAACCCTGTGTTGGTGGACATCAAGCAGCAGAAATTATACTGTATGTTAAATATTTAAATTTTATATCTACAAAACACTGATTACTGATGTAACTATCAAATTATAATGTTAAGGAAGCTTAAAAATATTTTCTGAGTGTTTTAAAAATAAAATATAGTATTATAGGTTGATAATAGCATAAGTTCAAAAGAGCACCTGTGCTGGAATAGTCACCAAATTTTAGAACCATGTGAATTGATACAAACTATGCAAGAAAACATAATATTATTTTCAACTTCATGACACACAAAATCAGGTGCAGGTTTTATAATAACATCATTCCAAATTATTTTCTTTTATGAAGCTTTGCAACTATATGACCATTTCTGAATTGAATGGGTTCTTTCTACCTCAAGTATTTAATTTGGTGAAAAGGAGCTTTAGACACCAAGAATTTTATATCATATTAATAAGGATGCTCATGCAGTATTGAAATAATATTAAAATACCGGAACAGCCTAAATGTCCATTTATAGGGGAATGGTTATATAAATTATGGTTTATTTATAAAATGCATTCTTGAACAATGATGCAAATATACATCTATTGGCTGTAGAAACATGGCCATGTCATATTATTGGCTGATAAAAGTTGATTGTGAAATAGAAGTAGTATATAATTCATTGATATATAATTGTATATAGATAGATAACATCAAGTACAGAAGCATTATAAATACTTATGTATACAAAACAGTGAGTAGTTCGCCAAATGTTAATGGAGATGATCTCTCCCTGAAGAGTAGAACTTCAAGTGGTATTTATTCTTTGTATCTTTGTTTTTACAATAACTATGCAATATTTTTACAAAAAAATTAGAACTGTAAAGCATCTGAAGATATGGGACTGATCGTCACTCTTTCCTCCTTTTTAAAAATCAATTAATTTTTGAGAGGGGTGCAGGGAGAGGGGCAGAGAGAGGGAGAGAGACAGAGAGAGAATCTTAAACAGGCTCTGTGCTCAGCGTGGAGCCCAACTGGGGGCTCGATCCCAGGACCCTGGGATCATGACCTGAGCTGAAATCAAGAGTTGGAAGCTCAACTGACGGAGCCACCCAGGCGCCCCATCACTCTTTCCTCCTTAAAGAACTTTCTTCATTTGGCTTCCAGCACAAAATTCCATCCTGATGTTCCACTTACCTTGAAGGCTGTTTCTGTTTCCTTTCACCTCCCCTTTGAAGTGATCCACAGATCAGTCGTTGGGTCTCCTCTCTTCTCTATTTATTTATTTCCTTGGTGACTTCACCTAGTTTTATGGTTTTCAATGCCATTTATGCCAGATATTGTTTACTGTCCTTTGGCATCCATATGATTCCCTTAAGTTCCCTTCTGAATTTCAGGTACTTGAAGGCTAACAGCTATACTTCCTAGACTCTTGTGCAACTAAGCTTATGAACATGACTTAGGCTCTGCCAACAATAAGTACTCATACAAAAAGTAACAGACAGCAAGGATGCTGAAGCCATTTTTCTGTGGCAGCTCCATCTGACATGCATGAGTGTTTTCTGCAACTAGGCTTCATATTTCACATCTTTTTGCCAATTTCATGGGTGCGAGACATGGAGTGGAGGTAGTAGTAACAGTGTCTTGCCTTCTGGATTACAGCGATGATGAAGGGACTTGAGAATGGAATATCCAGCGGTGGTTCTTGAATTACATTCTTTCGCTCCTCCCAACAAATTTGGAAGCTTCTGCCTTAAATACCTTGAATGGTCTCTCTCTGCTTCCCTACACCCTGACTGATAGGCCAGTGATTCTAACATTTTATCTCCAGGCCAGATCTGTTCTTTGAACTTGGACTCCTATATTCAGCCCTTACTTGACACTCCATTAGATATATAGGCATCTCCACCTTAAATCCAAAACTTAATTCTGATCTTCCCACCCAAACCTGCTCTTTCCACAGCTTTCCCCATATGAGCTGATGACAATTAATCCTTTCAGTTGTTTAGGCCAAAATTTTTGGAAGAGATTTAATTCCTGTGTTTCACACTTACATCATGTCTGTCAACAAGTCTCATTGTCTCTTCAGAATCTCTTTTTGTTTCTGTAAATACAATATAAGAACTGTGAAGGTATGGAATTTAGTCTGTTTTGATACTTTTCCAGAACAGTGTTGGCACATAGTAGATGCTCCATGTTTTTGAATGAATAGATAAACGAAGAGTTGAGTAATAAATGGAGTGGTAAGTAAGATCCTGTTATACTATAATAGGAAGGATCTTTAGCTAAACTTTATTCCAGCTTATAGAAAGCACTCAGGTATGTTTTTAAGGAACAGATTCTCAGCATTTTTAGAGCATTTTTAGATTTGCATGTATCTTAGTCTTATCTAGAGTGTGATTCACTGAGCATTTCTGTCTTTGAATGGAGAAATGGAAAGGTGTGAAATAACTTACCTTAGGGCTGTTGTGCAGACTATGGAGCGATTCCCCTTCTAGTGTTAACAGCTTTGACAACGATCACAGCAGTATGAATATCAACATCAGCTATTCATTGAGCACATACTGTGTGCCGAATCCTGTTCAAGGCATTTATGTTTAATTAAAAAAAAAATTTATGTGTGTGAGGGGACACACCTGAGTGGCTCAGTCGGTTGAGCGTCCAGCTTTGGCTCAGGTCATGATCTCATGGTTGACGAGTTCGAGTCCCGCATTGGGTTCTGTGCTGACAGCTCAGGGCCTGGAGCCTGCTTCAGATTCTGTGTCTCCCTCTCACTCTGCCCCTACCCTGCTCATGCTCTGTCTCTCTCTGTCTCAAAAATAAATGTTAAAAAAATTTTTTAAAGTCCATTTATTTATTTTGAAAGAGGGAGAGTGAGCACGAATGGGGGAACAGGCAGAGAGGGGGAGAGAGAGAAGTCCAAGAAGACTCCCTACCATCATCACAGAGCCCGATGCAAGGCTTGAACTCACAAACCATGAGATCATGGCCTAAGCCAAAATCAAGAGTTGGAGGCTTAACTGAGGCACCATCCAGGTGCCCCTATGTGTAATTTTTATTATCAAGATTATGCTTTTATATTAAAGTATATCGAACTGAAAGAAGGGGTAAAGAGAAAAAAAAGAAGTCAAATTGTACAACCAGGTTTTTAATGAAATGTTATTTTCCTGCTCCACCCTCTCCCCCATCTTTGAAGTCGCCCTCCTCAGAGACAATCACTTTCAACCATTTTGGTTGTTTCTTCTGCTATCTAACTCCATATTTAAAAACAACAAGCTTATATTTCAATATCTTGAATTTCTATTTTGAAATATTATTTATTGACTTCCTATCTTGGGAGATGAGGATTCAGCTTTCCAATGATATCTCTTCCATCTCCCCATCCTTTCATTATAGTTATTTCAAAGCCTTGAAAAATTCAATTTCAGCATTTGCCTTAGTATGACCTTAATATGACTTATAGCTGGAGTTTTGTGGCACTTTCGGGTTGTTTTTTTTTTTTTTTTTGGAGTTAATAATTGCTTCACTCTTCAAAAACTTAGCTTTCTATATAACTATCACAGATTCTTTCCTCAAACTCTAAAAGCTCTAACACTCCTCTAAGTTCAGTCAAACCCATTAGGTAATCTACCAGTGACTTTATTTTTTGTTTTTCTAGGAGACTATAACCTCGATCCTCCTGTTCATATATACGTGGGCTCCTCTTGAGGCCCAGCTATCATTTGGGACCTCCTGTCACCCTCATCTTTGGGATTGCCTATTTCCTATTCCCAGGTTTTCCTTTTTGGGTTTTACTTCCTTGTTCTGTTGGGTAATATACTAATGAGCTCCCTGATACAGGGTGCATGCAAGGTAGAGATTTTGAGACCTTATGTATCTTAAAATAATCTTTATTTGATCTCACACTCGACGGTGAGTCGACTGGGTATGGAATTCTAGTATGCAGCTCATTTCCTCTGGAGATTTTGACATTTCTGCTTTATTGTCTTCTAGCTTTCAGTGCTGCCCTTATGATATCTGATGCTACTATTTTTGCCAGTCCTTTGAATAAGATGTGTTTTATTTCTCCTCAGAAAGTTTTGAGGGCTTCTTTATACATGCTATCCCGAAATTTCAGTCTGGTCTGATTTCTCCATGCATTCAGGCTTCTATAACAAACTACCATAACTCGGGCATCTTATAAACAACGGAAATTTATTTCTCACAGTTTTAGAGGTTAAGAAATCCAAGATCAGGGCTTCTGCAGATTCTGTGTCTGGTGAGAGCCTACTCCTGGTTCATAGATAGATGACTGCCTTCTTATGGTGTTCTCACAGGTGTAAGGGTGCGGGATTTTTCTGGGGTCTCTCTTATAAGGGCATGAATCCAATTCATGAGGATTCCATCCTTATTGCATAATCACCTCGCAAAGGCCCTACCTCCAAATACCATCACATTGAGGAAATAGGTTTCAATGTATTAATTTTGCGAAGATAGTCATACTCCGCCCATAATACTGATAATAATTATTTCTCACTTATTATGCTGGGCACTCAACAGGCCCTTTCAATCTGGAAATTCACGCCCCACTATTTTGAGAATTTTCTCCAACAAATTCTTTAGTAATTTCTTCCCTCTGTTTTCTCAATTCTCATTTTCTGAAACTATTATTAATTGGATATTGAACTTCCTGGGTTTCTTACATCTTTTTTCCTATTATTGATCTCTTTATATATTTTTCTCCTTCCTAAAAGATTGCCTCATATATTTCAACGTTTTCTGTAACTTTTTTCAACTGCCGCCAGTATATTTTTATATTCCCAAGTATTCTTGTGTGACTCTGTTCATAACCCAGCTCAGCTGTGTGATCCTGGTCAAGTTACTTAGCCTCTCTATGACTTCCTCATCTGTAAAATAAAGGATAACAGAACCTAACTCATAAAGTTGTTATGATGATTAAATGGTTTAATATTTGTAGAGCACTTAGTATATTGCCTGGCACATAGTGAGTTCTGTATAAATATTAGATAAATACAATAATAAATAGCACTCTGTCCTTGTTTCATGGATGCAATATGTCCACTTATTTCTCTGGGAACATTATTGCCTTCTGCATTGTTTTTTTGTTCTGTTGTTTGTTTACTTGTTTCCATCTCTTTCGTGTTAGAAGCACTTCTTAAATGCCTGGTGATTCTTGGTTGCACATTCACATTTAAAAAGACTACATGGGTACCTGGGTGGTTCAGTTAAGCATCTGATTCTTGCTTTTGGCTCAGATCATGATCTCACAGTTTTGTGAGTTTGAGCCCCACATCAGGCTTAGAACTGACAGTTCTAAGAGCTTGCTTGGGATTCTCTCCCTCTCTCTTTCTGCCCCTCCCCTGTTCATTCTCTCTCTCTCAAAACAAATAAATAAACTTAAAAACTTTTAGAAAATAAATAAATAAAATGAAGACCACATAAAGCCAATTGGAAGCTCTGTATGTATGTATTCGTCTTCTCTTGCTGCCCTCACAAATGACCACAAATGTAAGGTTTAAGACAACACAAATATGTTACCTTTCAACTCTGCAGCTTAGAAATCCAACATGGTCTCACTGGACTAGAATCATGGTGTCTAGAATCATGGCTGCCTTCCTTTCTAGAAGCTGTGGGGGAGAATCTGTTTCTCTGGCTTTTCCAGTTTCTAGAAGCTTCCCTGGGTCATGGCCTCTAATTCCACCTTCAAAGCCAACCAAAAATCTCAGGTTGAGTCACATCGTATCACTCACCTTTTTTCATGGTCACGTTCCCTGTGACTTTCCTCTTTTGTCTTTGTCTTCTTTTTTAATGGATTCTTAAATATTGGCTCCCAGGGATAATCCAGCATCATCTCTGTATTTCAGGGTTGACTAATTAGCAACCTTAATTCCACCTGCAGCCTTAATTCCTCTTTGTCATGTAACCTCGCATATTCACAGGTTCCAGGGATTGGGCTGTGGATATCTTTGGGGGGGTGTGGGGGGCTCAGTGTGTGTATATGAATCTCATCAACTTGTGGTCTTCAGTGAATAAGTGGTTTTGCTCTTTCATTGGGCATCCCTTGTATGGATGTCTACTCTAGGACTGGTTAGTTTCTCCAGAAAGGAGTAATTCAAATTTCTGCCGGTGGGTGGGGGTTGGGGTGTCAAACCGGCTGCTTGTGTTTGAAACTTAGTAGAAGGGCCCCGACCTTCGGCAGGGAGACTTTATCCTAATCTCTACTGTCCAGTACCAACCTCCCCTCCACCCTCTGCTTGGCTGGTGCTCCCAGCTCAGGTCATTGGAGAAGACAGAAACTCCAATCTCTTTCTGATGTCAGGGAGAGACAGTTAGTTGCCTGGAATAGGGGAGGGGTGCTGAGGATCAGATTCCTATGCAAACTGGTTTTCTCTTTTTTAAAACTTAATTTTGACATAATTTCAGACATACTGTGAAAACTGCATTCACTACAAAGAATTTCCTTATACCCTTCACCCAGATTCCCCAAATGTTAATAGTTGCTTTATCACTCTCTCCTGGTATGTAGGCGAGCTGGATCCTGTTTTCCTGACCCATGCAATAATGTCCTATTGCCGTATTGCTGTGAATTTGGCGAGTTAAACCAACACAAATTTGTTACCTTACAGCTCTGAAGGGCAGGATTCCGAAACTGTTTTCTCTCAGCTAAAATGAAGGTATCTCTGGATCACATCCCTTCTGGAGGCTCTTGCCTTAACCAGCTTCTGGAGGCCACCCACATCCCTTGGCTTGGGGTCTCATGTCTCCATTTTCACAGCCGGCAGACTGCAAGTCTCTTTCTGACTCTGATCCTGTTCTGCCTCCTTCTTCCACTTTTAAGGAGCCTTGCAATGACATTGCACCTACTTGGAAAATTCAAGATAGACTGCTTATTTTAAAGTCAGTTGATTAACCATCTTAATTCTATCTGAAACTTGAATCCCCCACCCCCTTGCCATGTAAGATAACACATTCAGGGGTTTGGGGGTTAGGATATGGACATCTTTGAGGGAACAGTATTCTGCCAATTACAACATGTATCTATTATTTTTTAAGCATTCTGATACTTTCTGGCATTCCAAGATATTCCAGGCTCATTTTGTACTTTCCTTACCCCTGACCTGGAATTAACCATCACCTGTTTTAATGTTGCAGTCTTTACAACAACAAAAATGATAGATGCCATTATTACTCTTGTTTCACTAATGGGAAAATATGAAACATAGATAGGTTAATTAACCAGCCCGTGGTCACACAGCTGGAAAGGGGCTGAGATCAAGAAAAGGACTGGAATCCAAGTGTATCTCCCTTCATGCCTATGCTTGCAGCTGCTCAGTACATGAGGGAAACCTCACCTTCACAAAACCCACTTGAGGTATTGGTGTAGAGAATAAAATTCACACTTACTATCAAGTAGCATATATAAATATTTTACAGTGTGTGCCTGAGTTTGGGAGCTTGCAATAGAAATGCTATGTTTGGTAAGCACATAATAGCTTCTTGGCTGATAGAACACTGAACGTTGTGATTAATATTCGTTTATTGTCTTTGAGTAAATGGAAGGAAACCCGTGTGCTGAGTTGCTTGTTCGAGATAAGTACTTTTATAGCCATCAAATGTATATATTTTTATAATATAGTTTTAATAATTGAGCTTTTATAACTGAGTTGAGTTCAAAATGAGCTTTAAGGAACTTGTTTGTTCACATTCTTGATCTGAAGTTAGTGATTAAATTAAGGGATGACTTGGGTAATATTTCCTTCACAACTTAATTAATGATGTTGATTTTGGCTTAACATTTATTTAAAAATTTTTGTGTGCAAAGATGATGTCTGTGATTTAACAATATGGGCCAGATTTGATTGATCCCAGTATAACAGGAATCTGTCGGGATATTAACCACCAGCCCCAACCAGTATTTATAATAGAAATAAGCCTTCACCATAAAGCCTCTCCAACAGGCCTTGTAACTATAATGGCACTAGCAGGTGCCGCCACAATAAAAAAGCCAGCCTCCCCATGAACAAATATTAAATTAAAAAAATCAATCAATCTGCAGTCTCAGTTCTGGCCCCAGCATCATTTCTTCCAATAATGGCCAACTCAGGGTTTGTCAGTGCATCGTTAACAGGTTAAAGACCTTTAGATTATTACTAGTAGTAGTAGTATTAATATTGTTACTACTTTTGAAGTGTATCAGACACTTGGCTCTTTTCTCCCACACTTGCCACTTTGGAATTGGCATGTAAACGTTGATGGGACTCATGGCCTGAGGGCAAGTCCTCGGCCCTAAAATCTGTCAGGAAATGGCAGGATTTTGCAGGGTGGGCTGGTGACTCGTCGTGTGCTGTGCTTTCCTCTAGGAAAGCCAAGAAAGCTGTTTATTCTTCAGGGAGTGCTGTCATCTAGACGTAGGGGTCCTGTGATTCAGTTAGCCTCAGAAAGGCATCTTTACCCCTTCCTACTTTGTCCGTGTCTCCACTTTCTAAAGGGTTGTGACTCATCCTTGGCTGCCCAGCACATTTAAGCTGCTTTTTCTCTTGTTCCGTTTCTTCCTCCCCTCACTCCTGCCCCTATTCTGAGACCCCCCCGCCCCCATACCCTTCCTCACACTTATCCCCACCGAACAATAATGGCCAGTCCCAGTTCTCTGGCTTTGGGCTGCAATGCTAGGCAATCTGTTTGGTTATGTGGGGACTGTTCCTGAAGAATAATAGCTTGGGATCCTACCGTGGAATTTCAGCCATCACTTGAAGTGGGAATAGGTGCTATGTTTCAGACTGCCATGATTCCACCCAACTCTGTGGTTTGCTCCCTGGCTTGTGAAGTTCTTAGTGAAGAGTCTGTTTGTGATTTCAACCCCAAATGTCTCTGTAGCTGGGACTTAGAATTCTGCTTTGTCAGGATTTAGGTACTGTATCTGAGAATTGGCTAGAGCAGCGCCTCTTAAACTTCCAAGGATATCAGCTGTGGATGCTTTCAAGAGTCAATTCCGAATTAGTAGATCTAACGTGGGACCCGACAGCCTGCATTCCAGACAAGCTCACCTGTGACCCTGATGCTGCTGGTCTGTGGATCAGACTCGGAGTAGCAAGAACTAGAGTGAGGTGACTTGGGGACTCTTCAGAAATGTCCCCTATTTTGGGACATCTTATTTTGTTGCAAAATCAAAATTCCTGTTTTTGTTAAATGTTTTATTACTATTATTATTATTTTTGAGAGAGAGAGAGAGAGAGAGAGAGTGCAAGCAGGGGAGGGGCAAAAAGCAGGATACAGAGAATCTGAAGCAGGCTCCAGGCTCTGAGCTGTCAGCACAGAGCCCCATGCAGGGCTTGAACTCATGAACTATGAGATCATGACCCGAGCCGAAGTCAGGTGCTTAACCAACTGAGCCACCCAACGCCCTGAAAATTCCTGTTTGATTACAGGAAAATCAAACAACCGCCTATAAAAAGACATTAAGGTAGGTTAGATTCCTACATCACTGACACACACTATTTGTGGCACCGTTGCTGGGAAGGGATTTATGGGTAAATCCATGGGAGGAAAGTAGTATACATGGAATAAAGAGAGCTATGCTTAGTGAAATTTTTTTTAAATCTATTGCTGAATGAAAAGTCCCCTTTCCCCACTTTATATGTTTTCATTTCCATGCTGACAGAAGGAGAAAAAGTTTAAGGCATCCTCTTTCTCTCTTGATACATGTTAAACCAGTGAATCCTCTTTCTCCAAATCTTTGCCCAGGGCAAAAACCACTGTAAAAAAGACGACAGATCTGAGGTGCAGAGATATTTCACCCAATTTAGGCCATCGCTCTGGTAAAATACCTGCCAGACCCATGTAGCCGGAATTTTTAAAATATATTGTTCAATTTGACAAGAACTTCCTGGATAATTTCCCGGCATCCACTTTGTTACCCACCAGAAGTGTTTAGAATTGAGTAATACATGAATTTCCAAGGGGAAACAATGGATCATGAGAGATTCTGACAGAAAACTGAACATTGGGAACCCAGCCCACACACATGAGGGGTGTGTGTGTGTGTGTGTGTGCACGTGCTGTTTGGCGTGAGGATGGCAGAGAGCTGTGGGAGGGCTGCCGTAGCCCCGAATACGTCTGGTATTTTAGTTCCAAAAATCATGCAGTTCCTCTGAGCCTCTGTTTTCTCAGTCATAACATGGGAATGGTAAGTGGTGTGGTACAGTTGTCCGCTTCACATGTTTGTTTGTTTTGAAAGTCAAATAAGGTGATGCGTTTAAATGAGGTGATGTAGAAATTCACCTACAGATGTGAATTTTACTCAGGTAGGACTCAAACTCCAGGTATAAGGGCATCCCCCAATACTCCCAATAGTGCCATGAGATGGGTTCAAGCCCTCATTCTCCATATGGTAGGAGACCACAAACCCTGCCCGCCCACCCTGACCTCTCCATGAGATGCAGGCCAACACTGATGGAGAATCTCAACCAACTCACCTTTCTTCTACTTCCCCTGTTCCTTTTAGCAACTGGATTTCTGATTTCCTTCACAGCCTGCCTTCTGCAGGTGCTCTTTCATTTCTGTCCCATACCATCCCTCTTGCTTTGGTTTTTCAAGGCAAAGACTTGCACAAAGCGGTTGTGCACTTTGCTGTTACAGCTGCTGTGGCAGTTGCTATAGTGTCGCGGGTCATATACAAAGGCTTCCGTGCAACAGTCCCAGCAAAGCAGACACCCATTAAACATGAGATGGCATTCCTGTTCCTAGAGTTGTGTTGGAATTCTTCCCACACAGATTGTACCACTGACAACTTTCCTTTTCTTAAATCTCTGATCTCCAGTGACACTATCGATCATTTCCTCTACTTCCCTATTTCTGCACTCATTCACATTTCTCAACCTGGCTTTTCTACTCTTGTCTTTGCATCGGCCTCCTTGTTTCGTAAGCCCAGTAAGGAATTCTGAGCCCTCTCGCCTCATGCCTCAAGCTCACAATTAAAACACATTTAAAACACTTCAGAAGGTATCATCCTCAATCAAAAACATCTTCTCCCCTCCTCTTTCTAGCATGGTGTTGACCTAGGATGAACACCTAGGTGTTGAACTGTGTTGCTCCAAAACTCCTATGTTGAAGCCCTAACCCCAGTACCTTAGGATGTGACTGTATTTGGAGATGGGGCCTTTAAGGAGGTGATTAAGGTTAAATGAGGTTATTAGGGTGAGCTTTAATCCATACAGTGTCCTCATAAGAGATTAGGACACAGACACACACACAAACACATATATGCACACACACACACACACACACACACACACACACAAGACCATGTGAAGACACCAGAAGAGCCATCTACCTGCCAAGGACAGAGGCCTCAGAAAAAAACAGTACAGCTGACACCTTGATCTTGAGCCTCGAGCCCCAAGAATTCTAAGAAAATAAATTCCTGCCGTTTAATCTACGCCATTTGGCATACTTTGTTATGGCAGCCCTAGCAAACTAACATATGACTAATAGAAATTTAACACGAGCCACATACGTAATGTGAAACATTTTAGTAGCCACCTTAACACAGAAAAAAGAAATGTGAAATTGATGACAATAATATACTTTAGTTAAGCCAGTACATGCAAACTATTATCAATATGTAATCAATATAAAACTAATGGAATATTTTACATTCTTTTTTTTTTCATAAAAAATTGGTGTGGATTTTACATTTACACATCTCAGTTTGGGCCCCCCACATTTCAAATGCTCCATAGATATATATGGCCAGTGGCTACTCTCTGGGACAGCATAGCTTAGGCAGCACAAAGCACTGCTATAAATTTTGAAATTACCACTCCTTCTTTAATGTTGCTTGGCTGAAATCTTAGGCAGGAATAGAAAGGAGTAGTGTAAAAATGTCGCCTTCTCTGTATTGCAAGCTACACCAACTTTCCCTCAAAGACTTAGGAGGCCAGAGTCAGTTTTTTTAATTTTTTTTTAATGTTTATTTATCTTTGAGAGAGGAAGAGAGACAAAGCACAAATGGGGAAGGGGCAGAGAGAGAGAGGGAGACACAGAATCTGAAGCAGGTTCCAGGCTCTGACCTGTCAGCGCAGAGCCTGACTGGTGCTCAAACTCACAAACCATGAGATCATGACCTGAGCCGAAGTCAGACACTTAACTGGCTGAGCCACCCAAGCACCCTCAGAGTCAGTGTTTTTAAACATTTTTCCCTCTTCCCATCACAAAGCGATTTATCTTGAGGGCACTATGCATACTAGTTTTCTACATCTGTGATTCTTTTCAATGCTAATTCAGACTTGCTTGGCCAGGTTTGGCAACCATTAACCTTAACAACTAGTTAACCACACAGCTGGTTTGGGGTGACCTTTCCCTCTGATCCTCTCATCATTCAAGGCCCATCCCATGATCCCGTTTCTAAGAAGTCCTGACCACTTCAGGCTGCATCTGCTCTGAATCTCTCTAACACATGAAGTCTGGACCATACCTCCTAGCTCTTAAGGGTTTTCTATTTTGCATCACTTACTGTTGTTTCAGATGCATTTATCTTGTTTTCACAACTATATCAAAGAACATATTGTGGCTTAGAGGGAATTGTACAAGTTTGAGCTTGTGTCTTGTCTCTGCTACCTGCAGGCAGTGTGCCCTTAGATAATGTACTTAGCCTCTCTGTGCCCCCATAAAATAGGGATCAAACTACCTACTTCACAGAGTCTTTATGAAGATTAAATGTCAGAATGTATCCAAAAAAACCTGGCTTTTAATCGGTTCTCCATAAGCAATAGCTGATGATGTCTCCTTATTATTCCAGATTTATTGAGCACCTACCAAGTACCAGGCACAGTGCTCAGTCCTGGGGATACAGTTGTGACAAAGAAAAGATTAATAATAACTTATTGGAAATAGGGCCAGTCCTTACATTTCTGTTTTATTTCACGTTGCAAATAGAGTGCAGAGTGTATGATAGGAAATTAACAAATTGTTGCTTTGTAACAACAGTCAAAACATGTATTGACAACATCAGAGTCCGTGGTGAGTTTGGTGTGGGTTTGGTACCTGTTGGCTGGGGTAAAATGGATTTTCAGTGCTTCTGTGGTTTACTCCTCAGAAGGCATCTTTAGAGGTTCCTTAGTGTGAGTGTCAATATACCGTATGTTAAGTGGTGATTTGACAGCTCAGGATCAGATTTATTTTCCTGTACGTTTCACCTGAATATCATTCTAGATTGGTGTAGTGTTTAGTCTGTATTGCCAATGGGTACTCAAAACATTGAAAATTACATGGAAGGGTTATGGAACACAGGAAATTTTAGAACAGGAAATCCCTGTAAGTCTAGTTGAGTCTGCAATTGTGCTACCCCATAATTACTTTCCTTTGTAATGTTTATCTCCTTAAAATATATAGTATTTGTATAAATACACATATGCATATGTACAGTACACACATAGTTTGCACTGTAAATTTACCCCTGTTTTTGTAAAGAAATCCCACTAAAACTTATTTAATACCATGTTCTTTCTGGGCTTAAGTACACAGCCCTTCTTTTTTCTTTCTCTTTGGCATTAAGTCCTTGCAAATCTCCCTCTATTCTGCTACCTTGGAATTGAGGGCATTCTTGGTGAATTCCTTGTACATTTTCTTTTCCTTTCTTTTCTTTCTTTCTTTCCTTTTTTTTTTCCCAGAGGAAAGTAGAGCAACTATGCTTCCACCTTTGTAAATAATTAAGGTCCTTGAGTCCTTGTATCATTCTGGTTGCCCTCTGTTGTACCTTCTTGATTTCAATAATATTCTTTTCATATTAATGCGATCCGTCTTGTAGGACTGCTCTCACTGCATTCCAAATGGAGACTCTCCTCCAGCCCCCTCCATTATAACGCAGTAATTGTTGTTGACCTGCATTCTGTGCCTGTGCAGCCACGAATCCATTTCCTATCCTTCGGCTGCTGGAATTTTCCCCTACTGGGTTTTCTTCCTATGCCATCTTTATTATCCAAAGACCCAGTAAGCCCCCAACTTCAGGGTGATCTTCAGTTCCTTTCTATCTGTCCTCGGTCACAAATAGTCACCTGCCAAAGGCAGCTGCTTACACTAAGAAACCAAGCTTGCTGAAGATATAAATAGGCTCGAGAAGTGTTTGGAGACATTCAGACATGAGAGAGCTCTAATGAACTCATGAGGGGAAGTAGGAGGCAAATTGCTAAAGTTTTCTGGGTGCAAAGGAAGCAATATCCATGCTCAAAGAAGACTACCGCCATGTTGGTGCTGGTGCCATTGCCAAAAAAGAACATTGCTCCCAACAGACCAGTTCTATGAACTGCTGTGATATTTCCTGTGCCCTTTTCTGATGTACCTGGAGTTTTCCGAATCTTCCCTATGTCTCTACTGCATCCAATTTCCAGTTTACTTCTTGGATTACCAGAACATTCTTCTTTCTTGACTCTAACACACTCCATTGCAAATTATTCTGGACATGGCTGCCAAAATGATTTCTCATGACTGGCACTGGGATCAGGATACCCAGTGACTTAATCCTATAGTGGTCCTTCAAGGCTCTAATCAAATAAATCTTCCACTCTTGCCGTTGAAGGCCTCCAGCACCTTGTACTGGATTTGCCTGTTTGAAGTGATCATATGCCATGTTTCTGCCTCCTTCTCAACCACCTACCTCTGCTAGATTTGGCCCTTTTTCACAAATTTATCTCCTCTCCCTGCCCAGTAATCTCAAATTTATGTTTTATTTTATTTTACTTTCTTTTTAATTTTATTTTGTTTTTATTTATTTTATTTTTTTAATGTTTATTTTTGAGAGAGAGAGAGAGAGAGAGAGAGACAGAGCATGAGTGAGTGGGGAGTGGCAGAGAGAAAGGGAGACAGGATATGAAGCCGGCTCCAAGCTTCAAGCTGTCAGCACAGAGCCCGACGCAGGGCCTGAACTCACGAACCAGGAGATCATGACCTAAGCTGAAGTCAGACGCTTAACTGATGGAGCCACCCAGGTGCCCCTCAAATTTATGGTTTAATGTCTTCCCAACATTTCCCAAATCTCATATCCCCATTTTAAAAATTCTGGTAAGTTCAGTTTCTCCTAAAAGTTTTGCTTAAGTAACTTCACCCAATCACAAACCATTATACCAATCCTGTGCTTCTTTTGAATATATTCATGTAATAATGGTAACATGTAAATATTTGTCCAAAGCCTCCATGTTGGAAATAGTTGTATTCATTTTAGACATGTATATTCATTCCAGAAGTGCCAAAGCAACTGGGGATTTGGAGCAGTTCTATCAACCACAGTCAGCCAATCTCCCAATTTTATCTCAAAAATCAGATAAATTCTAGTGATTTGCTATGATTTGATTAGTGCTTTGTTGATTTTTGTTGTAGTAAATCTGAAATGACTAGAAATATCTGGATAAGAACATTGTAACTTTTTATCCAATGATTCCTAGAGGATTGTGTGTGTGTGTGTGTGTGTGTGTGTGTGTGTGTGTGTGTGTATAGAATGAGAAAGATGAGAGCATCAAAATAAGATGACAAAATTTTGAAGAACACACAAATTTAAGACACTCCCTCTTTATATCATTCAGGTTGTCTTTTGATGAATGTTCTTGATTTCAATGATTTTCTTGCCTTATCGATCACTACCATTTTATGGGGTTACTTTATGGCAACCTCCATGATAATGTGATCACACTCCTCGAACTATATTTCATGGCTGCTCATTCATGATTCAAAAGGTGAAAAATATAACAACATGTCAATGCCTTCTCCTTCCTTCCCTCCCTATCTTTGGGGGAAAAAAGTAGATTATTCTTAACTTTGGTGATTTTATGGTGAGAAAATCTTTCATACCTACTAGTGATACAAGAAGTGGTTCCAAACTTTCTGAAGGTATTTTGCAAATACATGTCTACAGCCTGTATTTCCACTTCCATAAACCTATCATCAGGTAACTAGAAATAGTATAAAAGATTTATATACAGTGATGTTGGGTTGTATATAAATGGTTGGATTATGGTTATATTGTTTATGGGACATGGTATAATCTTTCTTGGTTACTCTAAGTCATCGCTTTGTGGAAATGTTCAGAAAGCAGAAATTCTCATAACTTCCCATAGTAGGCAGATACAGGATCATATGACTTTTTTCAAAATCAAAAAAATTGCCATATAAAAATCCCAAACAGTTTTTTACCTCCTAAGATCGGAATTCCAAATTTGCTTTTGGAGATCACTCAGTTGTTGACTGCATTAATTATACGATGGTGGCTTCCCTACCAGTCCCAGAGTATGGATTTCATTTTCATGAGCAAATAATAATCTTCTCTTTCCAAAGCCGCACTCATATCTAGTTTCTGTTATTGGCAGCTAAAAACAATTCCTAACAGATTGAAGAAACTTGTATGATAGTTACCAACTGGTAGAGTTTGGTACAACTAAGTTATAATGATAAATACATTGAAATTGAACATGCTATGGCTTTGTGTGTGGTGTTTTAAATAAGTAGTAACAATAGCAATAGATATGAGTATAGAAATTTGTAGCTTGCAAAACATGTCCACAGATCGGATTCCATCAGTTTATTGCAAGAAGGTTGGTTAAGAGATTAATGGAAAGGAAGCTTGCAGAGTTACTTAGGTTCTAGCTTTGGATCTGGCAGTAGCTACTCCTATGACCTCAGGTGAGTATGGTAAAGAGATAAATAGTCCCATTTTAGAGAGGAAAACACTAGAGCATGATAAAGATAGGCCTTCTCCAAAGTTCTTAGATTTGCTGACTTCAAAGGTCTCCTTCAGCCTTAAAATTCTATCCTGCTACTGTGTTTCTAATGTGGCCAATACAAATCACTCCTACCTCAGAGTCCTTGACCTTTGAAGTTTTCTTTTCCTTTTGTGTTCTGTGTGTGAGGGGCTAAGTCTGTAGTAGGCTAGGAAAGAGGATGGGAACAGGATAGCAAAACAGAGAGGCGCATGTTTCCAGAAAAATGGCAGAAAGCATACTTCTTTGTGAAAAGAACACTATTTCTCTTGGTGCAATGTGCAAATAACATGCTCTGTTCATTTATTTTACCTGCCTAGCTCACTTAGATATTTAGTTCATGGTCCTAGACCAGATGACCTTGAAACTTTCAGGTAACTCACTATTGCGTGAATATCGAGAGGGAAGTAATTGCTGGTTCACACGTTAGCAAGTGAATTTAACAGGACAAACCATCCAAACTATCTGCCCACACACCTTGATTGAAAGATGAAATTTTCTATAGAAAAATGATGGATCACAAATGTAATATCCTTAAGCAATAGACTCATGCATGTGTGGGTTTGTTAGATGGAATAAAACAACCGTTTCAGGTTAAGGCTCTGTTCTGTGCTGTGCAATATACTAGCTGTTAGGTGCATTTGGTTATGTCTGCCCCAACTTAAATTAATTAAAATAAAAATAAATTTTAAAAAGTCATTTCCTCAGTCTCATTTTAAGTGCTCAATTCTTACATGTGGCAGGCGGCACCTCCATTGGAGAACATAGATTATAGAACACTTCCATCATCACAGGAAGTTCTGTTTGACACTGACCCTCTAAATCAGTTGTTCTCAACATTTTTATACCTCTAACACATCTGATATATATAACAATCCCATTAAAAACAATGCTTTGCACTCCCTGCTGTGCTCATCTCCCAGTGGGTACTTCCTCCTCAACGGGGAGACGCTTACCAGAATCTGGGCGAGGGGTAGTTCCAAAAAGTCCCCAGGTTACTCCCACATGCTTTCTCACACTTCAGTGTCCCACTGAGAGTCACTGTTCCTGAAAGACTGTAGAGCTGTCGTGCTCATCCTTGGCTGCACATTGGAATCACTTGCGGAGTTTTAAAACTATTGATGCCTGGGTCCCACACCCAGAAATTCTGCCTTAATTGAGCTTTGGGATTCTTAAAGGCTTCCCAGGGGATTCTAGTGGGCAGCCAAGATAGAAAATCCACTGTTTTAGGGATTAGCATTTGGTAATTAACAGATTATCACTTGGTTGGTCCCATTAGGCAATATGAATAAGGAGTGATATTTTACTTCCAGGAATATCTTATGATGGCTTCCCTCTAAACTTCTTTTCAAAATAGATACCATTCATAGTTACTTTAACTCAGACGTTATTAGCAAGCAAAATTCATGACTTGATTATACAAAATTATTATTAAAATAAATGCATTTTCTTTCTTTTTTAAAAAAATATTTTATTTACTTATTCTGAGAGACAGAGACAGAGACAGAGAGAATCCCAGGCAGGCTCCATGCTGTCAGCGCAGAGCCCGATGTTGGGCTCAAACTTATGAACCTTGAGATCATGACCTGAGTTGAGATCAAGAGTCTGATGCTTAACGGACTAAGCCACCCGGGTGCCCCTAAAATAAGTGCATTTTCAATGACTTCTGTCTGTCTTGGGATAAAGCAACAAATGACACACACTCCTTTCATCTGTACTGTCTAGCCATTTTAGAGGCTTTCAGTTCCTCAGACTTGCATGCTCTCTCTTGCTACTGGGACTTCACATGTGTGGTTCCCTCTGTCTGCATCACTGTTTTCTCTAATCCCCTTCCCCCATTGCTGTTATCCCTCCCTTTCACCTGACCTTCAAGTCGCAATATAAACTTCATTTACTCAGGGGACATTCCTCTTATTCCTCTGACCCAGACTAGATTATTGGACAGAGACTCATAATATTGCTTTCCAACATTCTGGTTCCTCCTTACGTTTCCTAGCCCCCTCATAGTTAGGCAAAGTCATGTGACTTTTTGCTGGCCGATGAAGGCAGAATGGAAGAGGCACATAGCAATTCCATGAACAGGGAAAGCTCATGTCTGATTCCCCCCTCTCCCTTCTCCTCTGTGGAGATACATAACATCCTAGACGGTAGAATCTCCTTCAGTCTGAACCTCTGTATGACCATGTATGGTGCAGACCCCTGTGCTGAATATGGAGCACAGGTAATAAAGAAACTTTTGTTGTGTTGAGTTTTGGTGCTTACGTTGTTATTAACAGCATATCCTAACTTAACCTGACTAATACAGATATGTCCCCCTCCTATGTGCTCCTCTGCAACCTGTATTGATTCCTTACAACCCTGATCAGATGTCTAATAACTCTTTAACAGAGCCTCTTCCTTTTAGACTGTCAGGTCCATATGGGAAAGAATGACAGCAGTTGTATTCCTTGTTGAATCCTGCACTTAGTTCATTAATTGACATATCAGTTGAGCAATACATACATGAAGAATGAATGAATGAATGAATGAGAGAGAGAGATGAGAGCTAGTTATATCTTATTCTCTGTCAGTGTTTGCAGATCACTCTATTAATAGTACACAGGCAAACCCCGCTATTATGATAATTACAGAGAATATAAGGTTGAGACATTACTTATGAGGATAAATTCAAAGAGCTGGAACTAGAATGAAACTTAGACACTATTTGATTCACGATGTTTCTAAGTCAGGTCAAAAGAACATTTACATTGAAAGAACACAGGGGTGTTTTTAAAAATTAGCCAGTTCAATGAACGGATTCAGCTGAAGGAGCCGCTGCTGTTCTGGAATGCCGTTCGTTACCTTGGAGGAAAAGGGAGGTCTAGGAATCAAACAGGAACCTTCATCGGCTCATGAAATTATTACAGACCATTTCGACTCATCTAAGCCAGAGAAAATCCAAACTTCTGATGATGGGGTCTGGATATTGGCGTTTTCAGCAAGCACCTGGGGGATTTTTATGCACTAGCATTTGAGGACCACTAACCTAGTTCAGCCAATTGGGAAAGCAGGCGAATGCCATTACAGCGTCATCTTTCCCACCCCATGGAGGCTGGTGATTAATAGCGATGGTTCCCTTGTGAAAGCGTTCACAGTCGTAGTGATGGTGCCCTCGTGAGAACTTCCACTACCGATCCATATGTAGCCACCCTTCCATGTGGGGTTAAGAAACTCTTCACAGTTGGAGAACAGAATGGGTAAGAGTACCTGTCTGGAGTCAGACTCTGGTTTTCCATTCTGGTCCTACCACTTCCTAGATGCCTAAACCCAAGGTAGCTGTTTACCCTCTCTGGGCCTCAACTTAATCATCTGTACAGTGGGGGGATAATAACATAATCTATTTCATAGGAGTATTTTGAAGATTCAACAAATGACACATATACAGCACCTGATACATAAAATGTACTCAGTGTGTATTAGCTGTTATTTGATTGTTCTGAGCCCTATGCTTTCCCCAGTACTTCGGAATACTTACATGTATTATTGTTTTGAGGAGATTTGTAGTAGAGGTGTCTGTTCATGGGAACTATAATTAGACCCTGTAAAAAAATTCATAGTACTGAACTGGCCTTTATCAGGTAATCTTTAATGGTACATGTGGACCCTGCCTAAGTATCCCCAGTATATGAAAATGCAGATTTACACAGTAGACGTATTAATAAGTTAGTCTTTGCTTTATAAATAGAAGTCTTCCTTTTTTAAGAAAAGTTTTCTTTAGGATCAGCTTGGATAAGAAATTTCCTGTGGTACCTTTAAAACATTGTCATACACCAAAAAACTAGTTTATATGAAGTTTTCAGAGATCTGTTTATTGTACAAATGAAAATATTTGTTTCCCTCTCAAGGCTGCCTTTTGTGGTAGTATAACACAGCTATTACTGTTCATCAGCAAAGGCTTAGGGCTCAAGTCTATTGGATGGTACTGCACTTGGAGGTATGAGTTCAGAAGGGACATCACGCTTTTGAATCACAGACCTGTTTGCAGTAGCAAAGGAACATCACATCCCATGATTCTCAAATGTCCACATACAGATGGGGACAAGACGGAGACAAAGTTTCTGCTGGTTTATGGTGCAATAAGAAAAATAAGGATAACGTGCTGAGGTTTCCCTAAGAGTCAGTTTCTTCAAATTAAAGGGTTATTCTCTATGTGATACGATGTCTTCTTATTTAGGGGGTTAAAATTTCCCATCTCTTATCAAATGCTGGCTACGACTGCGACTATTTCAGTCACCCTTTTTGGATAAGATGAAAATGTTGGCAGTTCTACACTGGATGCCACATCTCAATTTTTTATAATTTACTTTAAAAGCACGAGAAAGACTAAATTCAATGCCACTTTAAAAAAAAGACCTCAATGATTGGAGAACATAAGTGACCTGTACAAGAATGCACAGTGAGAGTAGAAGCCAGCATTGGAACCCTGTTCTCCAGATACTTCCTGCTACTTAAGACACTTTGTGAGACTCTCTTTCATTATTCCATCCTTTCAGCCTGGCTTTTGTTAGCCATCTTATTCTGATAAGATCTGTATTTATATCCTATTGCTACCGATTTACTCCTAGTGTGTAACAGCATTTCCTTTTATATGACTTTACCTTTTTTGATCCCTTTTATAAACATAAACTTGTTTATTGAGTACTTAATTGGGTTGTTAGGACTAAGTGGCTATGCATTCATTTATTATAATAAATTGATCCATTAAAACATGTTTTTCTTTATGAATTGTATGAAGTTTGCACTTTTCCCCCCTCCTCTAAAATAATGTCTCATACCGAGAATCTATGGAAGGAGCTGAGAGAAGTTGTAAATGATTAAATGAGACATTGATGGACATATGAAGGTGTTTGAAATGCAGTTGGTTGTTTCTTGAAATATAACCCACGGTTCTCCTTTTTGTTTGAAAAGTAGACAGCTGAGTAGACCAAAAATGGAAGCAAAACGCTGCTCACCACGTCTTCGGGGAGCACGGACTTTCACCCTGTAATGCTGTGTGGGATTCTGTGCAGGGCACGTCAGCAGATAGCCTCACTCTGGCACCGGCTGCCTTTCTCTCCTTACCTCCTTTCTCCCCGCCCCCTTCTTTCCTTCCTCTTCCTTCCTCCCTCCCTCCCTCCCTCCCTCCCTCCCTCTCTTCCTCCCTTCCTCCCTTCCCTCCCTTCCCTCCCTCCCTCCCTTCCTTCCTTCCTCCCTTCCCTCCCTCCCTTCCCTCCTTCCTTCTTCCTTCCTTCCTTCCTTCCTTCCTTCCTTCCTTCCTTCCTTCCCTCCTTCCTTCCTCCCCCTTCCTTCCTCCTTCCTCCCTTCCCTTTTCCCTCCTTCCCTCCCTCCTTCCCTTCCTTCCTTCCATAAAAAAAAAAAATTGGAAACATCTCTGAGAGTGAATCTTGAATGAAGAAATTCCAGAGGGAAAATATGCCTGTGATCATGTTGCAGAAAAACCCACCATCAACCTGGTCACAATCAGGAAAACAAGAGTTCTCACAGAAGTCTCTTTGTGTGACCAGCTGCAGTTCAATTATTCTATCTAACTGGGCAGGCTTGACATGCTCTCTGCAATATCTTCCTGAGCTCCGAGCCAGATGGAGGTCAGTGGTCCAGCTCAAGTTTCATGAAAGAGCTCATGTCCCCTCTATGGTGCTGCTCTTTTAGTTTTTACTATTCATCTTCTCTGGTTTTGATTTTCCTCTTTTCCCCTTTCAGGGTGAGAAAACTGTTTTCAAAGGACTCTCTCCAATTTCTGGTAGTCATTTGTGTAGCTATAAAGGTTTTTACTTTAAATATTTTTATATGTCATGTGTTTGTACCTTTCTAATTTACATGCTTCTGTTGATTTTATTACTTTGCTACATGCAACAATATGTATGTATACATAAATGGCCAATTGTGTGTGTGATTTATACGTATATATTTTTATGCTTTATATATATTTATTTCTATGTTTCATGTGTATGTATGTACACATAAGGCATAGAAATAAAAATATGGAAATAATAAAAAATATTATTTGAAATCCCATATATCTTACTTATAGGAAAAGCCCGAGTAAACTTTCTCATATCAAGACATTTGTATGTATAGATAGATAGATAGATAGATAGATAAAAAATAGATGTAATTAACATGTGAAAAAAGGAGGGAAACATCCTGTGGAAAATAATACATGGTCAGCCAGAGAAGCAGAACACTATCATGTACACAGCCTGTTATTACCATCATGTATTTATACATCCTGTACGCTTTCCTAGCCAACATAACTAAGCTCATGGGCTGAAATTATTAGCATCTTTTCTAGATATAGTGAGTCGTTCTGTTCTTCTGTGGCTAATGAATGACAGAGAGGTGTGCCTATGATAATCTGTAAACTTCAAATATATATCCCAGTTCCAGACAGTCCTATTGGAACATGTTTTCTCCTTCTCTTTCTCTCAATCTCCTTCTCCTTCCTCTCCTCCTGCTCTTCCTCCTTGTCCTTCTTCCTCTTTGTAAAATGCCTCGGGGGGCGCCTGGGTGGCTCAGTCGGTTAAGCGTCCGACTTCAGCTCAGGTCACGGTCTCGCGGTCTGTGAATTCGAGCCCCGCGTCGGGCTCTGAGTTGATGGTTCAGAGCCTGGAGCCTGCTTCTGATTCTGTGTCTCCCTCTCTCTCTGCTCCTCCCCCGTTCATGCTCTGTCTCTGTCTCAAAAATAAATAAATGTTAAAAAGTAAATACATAAAAATAAAATATATAAAAAAAAGAAAAATGCCTCGGGGCACCTGGGTTGTTCAATTGGTTAAGCCTCTGGCTCTCGACTTCAGCTCAGGTTATGATCTCATAGTTCATGAGTTCAAGCCCCGCATCCGGCTCCATGCTGACAGTGCAAAGCCTGCTTGGGATTCTCTCTCCCTCCCTCCCTCTCTTCCCCTCCCACACTCGTGCTCATTTTCTCTCTCAAAATAAATAAATAAACTTAAAGACAAAGAAACAGAAAAATGCCTCTGTTGTCACTTGTGGTAAGCTCTGAACCTTCACACACTATTTTGTTGTATGTCCTGCGCTCAGAGACTGCACATCGAAATCCTATTTGCTGCAGTGTAGACGATTGCCTGGAGGTGACAGCCCCTCCCCAGCAAATTTTCCAGGGTCAGGGCCCTTGCGAGTGGTCTGGATAAAGCCACAGGACCACTAGAGTGGCACCTAAGAAAACCCCAAACAAACAACAACGACAACAACAAAAACAGAGCAAGATTCTTTCCCTCTTATTTTTCTCGCAGGAGAAAGAAAGGTGGTGAGGATAGGTTGATATGTGATGAATTAGTTCTATTCAGAGGAGTGCTATCATTTTAATGTCCTTTTTTTTTTTTTTGAAAACGCACCCACAGTCTCTGAATTCCCATTAATGCAAAGTTCAGATAAAGCTGATGAAAAGCATCTGCCATCTTGATAGTTGCCATGGCAGATGGCGCCAGCCTTTATGCTTTTATCAGTATTAGTATCAGAACACACTTTGTGTTCCAAGCTGAGATAAAAATCATTGAAGCTGTACCTGGAAGAGGCAGTGCCACACGGCGGGCCCCAGTGTTCTGCATCTCGACAGAACGGCCTGCATAAAAGCCACGCACGACATACTCTTGTGGTTCATTAGTTCATCAGTACTGACGATATTCCGGAAACTCGGAGGAGGAGGGGATATTCTAAAAAGGCTCTTGTTGTCTGAACAGGCTCTACCTGTTGCCGCTTGTCCCCTTGGAGCCTGTGGAGGGATCGCATCCCCCCCCCCCCCCCCCCCGTGGCCATTTATGCGGACTCTGCCGCCTTTGGGAAGCTCCGTGGGGGAAGGCATTCAACCTCGACCTTGGCAAACTAGGAGCAGTGCGGAAAAAGAAGGAGCCTTTTGAGTTCCCTGAGCTGAGTAGGGCCCGGGCTCTGGAGGGAGCCTGCAGCTTCCTTTCAGCAAGTACATTCCAACATTGGGATGCTTGCTCACCTCTCTTTCTGTGTCTGTCACAGCTCCTGCTGCAATGTGCCACACGTTGATGATTGTAGAACTGAAACCCTGTGCCATCTCCCAGCTCTTGGCCTCAATCCAAGTTCTGCAGCCTCCTGCAGGATGGCCCAACAGACCCTTGGTTATTCCAAATGTCCCAAAGATGTGACTTCAGAAAGTTAAAGCTGTTCTGCTGGCTCCTCATGGTACATTTCCAAACGTATTGACAGATTCTCCCCCACCCTTGTTTCCTCTCTTTAGTTATGTGTGAGGTTATTTTTGGTAATATTGTTGCCTGATAAATAGAGGGGTTGTGAGATCTTAAGTTATTATGCAAGTGTTAGCTACACAGCCTGGTACACCATTTGGCTGGTACATGGGGGGAGATGAACAGTGACAAAGAGGAGGAGGGCAAGGAGTTATTTTAAATTAAAGTATACATATGTATCTATATGACATTAATAATAAGGGTTGGGAGCCATTAGAGTTGGCTGCACTGGCTTTTCAGGAACCTCCAAGAATACTTTAACGGAATTTTTAAAGTGAAGAGACAAGACTTTCTTATGTTTCTTCCCTTGGTGAAGAGAACTAGATTCGGCGCCCAGGCTCAAATACCGGCTGCACCGTATGCTAACTGTGTGATTTGGGGATGCCTACTTAACTCCTCTATGGCTTGTCTTCCTTACTTACGAGAAGGAGATTATACTCACCTCCATCTCACAGAGTAACCAAGAGGCTTAAAGAAGATCATGTGTGTAAGGCGTATGGCTATAAATGCTCAATAAATGTCAGCAAATACTACTACTATAATTCCCATCACTTCCCCTTTTCTTAGCACTGAAGTGGCTTTAAAGAGGACACCCACCTCACCAGCGGGATCTACCTGGCAGGTGGGACACCTGGTTCCAGTTTTCCAGAACTCTAAGCATTCGACAGCTGTGGTTTCAGCCCAGCTCCAAGTCAGAGTCCGAGCATGCTTTCTGAGTTGCCTCCACTGCCTGATGGACACTGCGTGGACTGGTTCCTACTTCGGGCCCTGGGTTGGATAGGTGAAGGTCAATAATTAACTCACCTCTACTGATTATTCTACAGCTGTATGGTTTATAAAGGATTGTCATAGGAAGGCAAGGAGGGTTATCATGATTTCTGTAACACCAATTCTCAATCTGGTGCAATGCCCTTGCCTACTCCTACCAGGCTGCGTTACTGTCCCAGAGGAAGGTGAAAAGAAAATGTGCACTTTTGAGACTGTGTTCCATAATTAATATGCTCTTACCTTTGAAAATGCAATGATACATTATCCTTCTTCATTTTAAAGTGAAGTATAATTTATATACAGTAAAATGAACTTTTTAATGTACAGTTCTCAAGATTTGGCAAACACATACAGTTACATAACCCTTTCCATAATAAAGATATAGAATAGTTTTATCGTTTTAAAAAAATTCCCCTGTGTGTGTTCTTTGCAGACATCCTTTCCCCCACACCCATACCCTGGCAATCACTGATCTACTGTCTATCTCTATAGTTTTTGTTTTCCAAGACTGTCATATACATGGAATAAGACAACCTGTAAACCTTTGGGTCTGTGTACTTCATTTACATCATTGTATTTGAGCTCCATCCATGCTGTGTGTATATCAGTAGCTTATTCCTTATTATGAAATAGAATTCCATTGTATAGCTGTATCACAGTTTGTTTATCCATTATATTGTTGTGTTACATTTGGGTTGTTTCCCATTTTGTGCAAGGAAAGATAAGCCTGCTCTAACCATTCATGAACATGTTTTTGTGTGAACATAAATTTTAATTTCACTTGATTAAATACTTAGTGATCTGACTGCTGGGTCATCTAGTGAGTGTATGATTATCTTTATAAGAAATGACCAAACACTTTTCCAAGTGGCTGTGCCCTTCTGCATTCCCACCATCAGTGAATGAAAACTCCAGCAACTCCACGCCCTTGTCAATACTTGGTATGGATAGGTTTTCTTTGCTTTTCAATTTTAGCCTTTCTTGCAAATATAGAGTGGTTTCTCATTATGGTTTTAACTTGTATTTCTCCAGTGAATGATTATGTTCAGCATATTTTCATGTGTTTGTTTGACATGTGTACATTTTTGATGAAGTTTCTGTTCAAGTGTTTTGCCCATTTTATTTTGAATTGGGTTAATTTTTTTTTAATATTCACTTTTGAGTGGTTGTTTTTTAAATGTATTCTGGATACAATCCTGGTCCTTCATGGGTCACCATATATGTAGGTCTATTTCCGCACTTTTAGGTCTGTTCCATTGACAGATATTTCTATTCTGTCTTCAGTACCACACTGTTTTGATTACTGTAGCTTTATGGTAAGGCTTAAAATCAGATAATCGAGTCCTTCAAACTTGTTCTTCTTGTTCAAAGTTGAAAGCTACATAATGTAAAGTATCAATACATTTCCCAATTACTATATGTTAAGCATATACACTTGAGATGATGCCAGTGGGGAGACAACTGTCTACTTCACCCTGGGGATTTTAGAAACACTGCAGGGTATGTATATGTGTATTAAAAAAGATGAGAGAAGCTAATATGAACTCCCAGAGACCTGAAAACCATTTGGATGTCTAATCAAATGGAATGACTTATGACGGCTTTCGATATAGTTAGCCTACATTTTTAAAAAATGTATTTATTTATTATTTATTTATTTAATTTTTTAAAATTTACATCCAAATTAGCATATAGTGCAACAATGATTTCAGGAGTAGATTCCTTAATGCCCCTTAGCCCTTGCCCATTTAGCCCATCCACCTCCCACAACCCCTCCCATAAGCCTCAGTTTGTTCTCCATATTTATGAGTCTCTTCTGTTTTGTCCCCCTCCCTGTTTTTATATTATTTTTGTTTCCCTTCCCTTATGTTCATCTGTATTGTATCTTAAAGTCTTCACATGAGTGAAGTCATATGATATTGGTCTTTCTTTGACTGACTAATTTTACTTAGCATAATAGCCTCCAGTTCCATCTATGTAGTTGCAAATGGCAAGATTTCATTCTTTTTGATTGCCAGTACTCCATTGTATATATATACCACATCTTCTTTATCCATTCATCCATCGATGGACATTTGGACTTTTTACATACTTTGGCTATTGTTTATAGTGCTGCTATAAACATGGGGGGTGCATGTGTCCCTTCGAAACAGCACACCTGTATCCCTTGGATAAATGCCTACTAGTGCAATTGCTGGGTTGTAGGGTAGTTCTATTTTTAGTTTTTTGAGGAACCTCCACACTGTTTCCAAGAGTGGCTGCACCAGCTTGCATTCCCAGCAACAATGCAAAAGAGATCCTCTTTCTCTGCATTCTCGCCAACATCTGTTATTGCCTGAGTTGTTAATGTTAGCCATTCTGACAGGTGTAAGGTGGTATCTCATTGTGGTTTTGATTTGTATTTCCCTGATGATGAGTGATGTGGAACATTTTTTCATGTGTTGGTTGGCCATCTGGATGTCTTCTTTGGAGAAGTGTCTATTCATGTTAGTTGGCCTACATTTTTAAAAACTCACCTTCATATTTTTGTGGATAACTGTTCACAAATTTAGTTCAGAACATTCTAACCCCTTTAGGCTGCTGCATGAAGTTTCAGCCATAAACAGAACACAATTATTCCCTATGGCTTACCATTACATGGGCCTTACTATGAAAAGCTTGCCTTGTATAGCACTCCATTGCTTACAAAGTTCTTTTATGCACATAATTCCATTAAGTCCTCACGACCAGCCTTGGAACAGCTCTTCCTGTCCCCTTTCTGCAGATGAGGAATCTTCAGAGAGTTCAAATCACTGACTCATTGTTATTGGCACAGAGTGTCCTTGAGTTAGGACTCTACCTAAGTCCTTATACCAAGTCTTCCGAATCTCTGCTGCAGCACATCCTGACTTTAGGAAGTTCAGATAGTCCTAGGTCAATGGCATCTGGCCCGGATATCCTGAAGGGCAATATGACCTGTAAAAACCCCCTTACTACCAAATTCAGCCAGAATCAAATCTGTTTGTGGGGAGTGTTGTGTTGGCTTTAATTATTGGCTGCCCTTTGATGGTCAGGTTTCACTGTGCCAGGCTTGAATTCAATTCTCCAGATTTGGTTGGCTTAAGGAACAGATAGGGAGTGCTATTTCAAAAGGGTAAGAAGTCTAGGAAACTCTGTTACCCCTAAAATTTGCTTCCCCACTAGGCTGAGAACAAATAGCACTGATACAATTTTTTTGTTGTCATTGTATTAATAATTAGTGGTCCTCAGCCACTCTAAGTGAGAACCTGAGTTTTGATATTTGACACAGTTTGACACCAGAGTTAGGCATCAGAAATGGTCATACTTTGGGATCAGTTTCTGCATTCTATAGCTATGGAATATTTCTGCTGCCCAGAAAGTACACAAAAGAAACTGTTGAAAATTGTGGTTCTCAAAGTGGGGTTCAGAGGCCAGCAGCTGCATCATCACCATTACCTAAGAATTAGTCTGAAATGCAAAATTTCAGCCCTCCCCCTGAACTGATTTCATTTATTTGTTTTTCCCTAAGCAAGTGAACAAAATCTCCAAAGAAGGACAGCTTGAGAAGAGGAAACACATTAGATCATCACAGAACTCATTTGCAGATATGAAGTACATAAATAAATTAATGCTGAGAGAGAGAACATTGACATTATCTACTCTGGTTCAGGAGAAGCTAGAGATTGATCTAAGATCAATTTGGTATGTTCAGTCACAGAATTTTATTCAGGATGGACTCAGATTCCAGGTGAACTTATGCTTCTTATGTCTGTGGTATGAATTGGACATCTCTTTTGATAGAGAATGTTCACAGTTGTCTCAAGGTTGTAAGAGACATTTACTGTACTTTCTCTTTGGGAGAAAAAATCCAAACACCCTTCTGATGGGAATATGTTCTTGGAATAAGAAAATGTGTCTTTGGCTTGTGTTTTTATTTTCACGAGACTCTAGGTTTATACTTTCAGTTAGAACATCCAAGAGAAATGAAGAATTATCAGGAATCTTCTTCCTTGGATGTGTTCTCTGGGACAGCAAGCACCTAGTTGTTTTTTTTTTTCCAAGAAGAAATAAAAGCCAATTTTTCCAAATTTATATGGTGTTAGAGATGGAAGGAATTTTCTAAAGCATCAGGAGTTTTTCAAAGGGAATTTCATTTGCATTTTGGGTGGAACAGTATTTTCTGGTGAGAGACTGTCCTGTGTTAAAGATGTTTAGTATTCCTGGCCTCTGATACTTAAATGCTAATAGCATCACCCAATTATTACTATAACAAAAGCCTCCCAACATATTTCTAGACACTCTCTCAGGTGATGTCTTGGGTGGAGAAGTTCCTCTAGTCCCATGGCTTTATCATCAAAGAAACTGTGATCCTGTTGGTAATGGCAGACTCAGCCTATGACCCTGATTTTCTGACCCTCAGCCCCACTATAGTGTAAGTGCCATGAGGGCAAGGATTTTTGTCTGTTTTGTTCACTGCTGGATTAATACAGTTTCTGTCACATAGGAGACACTGAATAAGTATTTGTTGAGTGAATAAATAAATGAATGAGTAGGTGGGTTACTACATACCCTAGGATACCATATCTAAGATCTACCAAAAACAAAGTGATTGACTATTGATGATTTCCAAGTCCCTGAATATAATCAACTTTCAGGTAACCAACACAATAAGGTCTGTTATTAGAGATGAAGGAGTCACAGAGTAAATGGGATTCTTTAAGGCAGTCCTAGATTGTTTCAGAAACTTGACTTCCAAATTAAATGCGGTACCTTTACTGATTTAAAATGTATAGTATTTCCATTACAACAATAATACCACCACTAAGATTTTGAATTTATGTGCATATTTATGGAGTGAGCTGTCTATTGATGGATCATAATGATGACGTCTCTGCTGCAAAGGAGTCCAAGTCTGGCGCCACAAAATGGCCCATGCAATTGGAACTTTGCCACAGGTGCAGCACCCAATGTGCTATTACCTCTTGGGAATTGCTAATTCCATAAATTGCTCTTTAAAGGGTGCTTTTTTACATTCATTTCCCAAATTAAAAGCATACCTAAAGATTGTTCTGTGCTTTTAAGTTCACTCATGAGTATTTTTGAGTTTTTTGAGAGGATATTCAATACTTTTATACAGAGCTTGCTAAAGAAAATAGCATTTGCTCAGGAAAAATATCTTGACATGTGCCAGGCTACGATGGGATATTTTGTTCTACTAGTATTGCATTTTAACGGCACATCAATATTTGGAATCTCACCTTGCCATTTTGAAGCTAGGTTGAATGTTTTCATATGACACTGCTTCATAGTTCACATTTAATATCTGGGTGAGGCAGGTGAAATTTAGAAAAGTAAAGAGGCACTGACAATGTAGAAAGCTATGGTAATAGTGGTAAATATCTGAGTGTCAGTGACCAAGACACTGGGGATAGCGGGTTACTCTTTCCTTATTGTGAATACTTGGAAGCTGATTTTATTTGTATTACACTTTTAAGTAGCTTAAAGTATCTTGTTCCCATATCCACACCATTTTCCTTTTAAAACTCTGGTTCCTATTTTCATTTTTCAGGCAGAGAAAATGAGAGATAGAAATGTTGACTGTATAATGTAATGTATTAGTCAAGATAGCTTAGGTTATGTTGTGGTAACAAACATCCCTCCCCAATCTCCCTTGATTAATACAACAAAAGTTCATTTTTCATTCATGTCAAGTGGCTCACAAGTGGAATAGGGCCTGTCTTCCACACAGAACTTATATTCACACCTTACCAATGCACCATCTGCAATATAGGGCTTCTTCAGTCCCTGGGGTAGAGGAAGAGACTCTTGGGGGATCATGCCCATCTCTTTTGCCAAGAAGTGATTATACCATACTTTCTACAACACATTGGCCCAAAATAGTTACACAGTCCCTTTGGCATGATAAGAGGATTGATAAAATGCAATCCTCCTGTGTGTCTGGTAGAAGAGAGCTGGACTTGTGAAAGCTCCAGAAGTCTCTACTGCAGATAACAAAAACCAGCTGCCACTTTCCGTAAGGACAATTCCCTGAGATAAATGAATTCCATAACCAATATGTCCAGGCTCCACTATTGTGTAGACTATGAGGAATAAAAATATGTGACTGAAACGTATTTGAAATTTATTTTCCTCCTGTAAGTCATGTAAGTCCAAATGGTATGTTAAAAAAAGATGTTATCAAATCCTTTATGGACTAAGGTGGAATAAACATGCTCCTAAATGTACATATATAAATACACAATTACATATGTAGTGGGTTTGCAAATTTAACTCTGGATCTGCAGCAAAGAAACATTATTTATCGAGTCCATCCCATTCCCTCATTCATTGGAAGGTGAGAGAAATACCAGCTAAATGTCCAATTTGCCTTAAAGCTTAGAGTGATGCGATAATTTTATCAGTCTCTTTAAAAATTGGTTATTTTTCCAGTGATCTTCTCTATATGTCCAGCTGCGCAGAGAGAGGGATGTGGGATTTACACACCCTCTTGATGTTCACGGGAAGGGGCTTTGTGCCTCAGCCTGCTCCTCGGGTGTGTGGGGTGTGTTATTTACTGATGTCTGAGGTGGTGTCTCATCCTCACAGACTGCTGGGTGTCCTGTTGGCCTCTGAGGTCAGAATCTGTGGCATCCATGGTCTTCTCTTTGGCTTGTACAGTGCTCCTGATGGTGAGCCATGCCTGACTTGATCTCCTCTAGGCTTACCTTTGACCCCTCTGAGATCTGGTGAGGAGCTGCCCTTGGTGGTCCACTTCACTGCCAGGTTACAGCAACTTCATCTGGCTACAGTGACCTCCTTCCGGGGCTGGGGTATACAGCACAGGTTTGCTTTAGTGCCAAATTTACTTTGATGTGGTTGTATTTCAGATTAATGAAGATAATCTAAAGTGGTTGGAGAGAAAAGGACCCAGAAGGAGAGCTTCTTCTTTGCCTTTGGTACTATCCTCAATTATCAAACAGTCCTCTCTCTCCCCACATCCAGCCTGTAGAGACTCAGTCAGGAGGCATCTGCTTATCTGGCTCGCCCGCTGTTCTCTCTGCCTGCCTACAATCCCCCTGGAGTCGGAAAGGGACAAACTTTCTCCTTTCTTCTGTTTGAATCTCCCTCCAGCCCATCAAGTCTGGATTTCAGTATGCTAATTTTGGACAATTTTTCTTAATACAAGAGCCCAGCTTGCCATATGATCATCTTACTGTAAAATCTTAAATTTGAATGCCAGAAACAGGAAATTACCTTATTTTCTCTTTATATGCCATGTCTAACGGTCCTAATCTTCTCCCCAGGAAGACAGATGCCCCATCAACTAGGGTGAATGGCTTATACTTGAGAAGACAAAAGAGAAAAAGTACATAAATTATTCTTAACATGTCAGCACTGTAACACATATGTACAAATTAGAGAAAATTAATAAACCTTTGGATGGAAACTGGTATTTCATTTACTCAGTACTCCCATAGACTTTAGATTCTATACCAAAGCTTAGAACTTGATTTTGTGTGTGTTTGTGTGTGTTTGTGTGTGTGTGTGTTTTCCTTTATATACCCATAAACATTTTCAAATAATATATGCCAGGTCTATCCCATGAACAACACAGCCCATTTCCATCTTGAGGCTCAAAATCCATTGAGGGAGAAACTTAAATAGTAACTCACCATGCAACAGATACACTTGAAGAGGTGCGTAGATGGCATCATGAGAGCAGCAGAAGAAAGTTTAACTCAACCTGGGGATGTCAGGGGGAGTAGTCGCACTGAATGACATTTTAGTTGATCCCTGGTGGATCCGTTCCTCTGAGGGGAAGAAGGTGTAGTAAGTTGGGGGTCATTCTTGGCATAGGGAGAGGAAAAAGCACGTGTGAAAGAGCAGAGGTGACAAAAGATGTGCCACCTGGTGCTTCTGGAACATATGGTATTTTGGGTACAGATGGGAATGGTTTAAATAATGGTAGTAGATGAAGAAGAAAATCTGGGAGAGACTGGGGCCAGATTTAAATGGGCTTGTTCAACATGCCAAACACGTTTAGCTTCATCTCAGGTGACATATGTGCCATTAAGGATTTTTAATCAGGGTGGTAATATGCTCAGATAATCATATTTGAATTCAAGGAAGGTCAGTGGAGAGGATGAATTGGAGGAGGTGAGGCAGAAAGTGGGAAGACCTGTTCGGGAGCTACTCAGTCAAATCAGATGTGCCGGTCACTGGTGCTTTGCACCAAATCGTTCCAGCTTTCTTCCTCCTGGGCACATGGCATGCCTGTACTTTGGGGCTCCCTGTGAGGCTGGGTGTGGCTGTGGGACAAGATTTAGTTAATGAAATGTTAGCTGAGGTGTCATGTGTCATTTCTGGGTGGAAACTTGAAGAGTCCGTGCATGATTGATCTCATCTTTTTACCCTGCCATGGTGATCACGAAACCTCCCTCAGCCTGGGTCCCTCAGTGATTGTGATCAGCAGAGCTCCAGATGATGCATGCTGGGTAAGCTGCATGAGTGAGAAATTGTTGTGTTAAGCCATGGAGATTGTGGGGCTGTTTGTTATCACTGCATGACCTACAACATCCTGACCATAGTAGGGTCAAAGGGCAACAGGAGCCTGCCCTAATAGTATGGCTGCAAAAGTGGAGAGGGTCCAGGTTCAAGAGACATTAAGGTGGTAGAATGACAGAGTTTAGTGAGAGAGTAAATGTGGGGGAGGGTGAGAAGAATCTAGAATGGCAACTAAATTTCAGCTTGGTTGTACCAGGACCATTCATGTGTATTCATTTTGCTTCCCCACTGAATTTAACTTCTTTAAGAAAACTGGGGTGCCTGGGTGACCTGGGGTGCCTGGATGGCTCAGGTCAAGGTATAATAGTTAGTGAGTTCGAGCCCCACATAAGGCTCACTGCTGTCAGCTCAGAGCCCACTTCACATCCTCTGTCCCCCTCTCTCTGCCCCTCCTTCACTCATTCTCTCTCTCTCAAAAATGAATAAACATTTATATAAAAAATAATATACTTTAATATTTTGTATACCTATTCTCTGCCCTGCATCTCCCCCTCCAACTCACAGACAAAATTAATTATACTCTTATCTGTGTTCAAAGAACATTTGAGGCACAACTTTGCTATGCCATGTTTTATAGGTCAAAGATTTTTACAGAGCATTTCTGTTGATGGCCACCTTTTTCTCCAGGATACCTAAGAGAACACTGATTAACAATTTTTCTATTTGGTTTTTTAATATTTCACTCCTCACTGTTCTTCTGTTAGCCCTGTAGGGAGACCTACAAGTTATCTATTATCTATTATCTATTTATTATCTTCTCTTTTTCATTTTAATTTTTACAATTTTGGTCATATTTTTTGCTCAAACTACTGAATAGAAGGAGAATTTTGGATTACTTATAAAAGTAACTTACCCACAAAGTCTTTCTTGCACTATCACATGTAATGAAAAGTTGACAGGATTTTTTTTTTTTTTTAAGTAGGGAAATGAGCATCAAAGGGAAGAAGGCAATTCTGCGAACAGAGTTCATCTTAAAGTATTTTTAAGCTGAAAAAAATGTTAACAAAGAAACAGTGTAGGATCCAATTCACTATTTTGAAT